>NC_132919.1:3395000-3565000 GCF_047675955.1 Chlorocebus sabaeus
CTCTCCCCTCTAGCCTCCTCCAGGAAGGCCTCCCTGATTGCTCCTCAGCGCACCCTCTGACCCTCATTTAGGACCAGGTTTTGGGGAAGAAAGAATTCTAAGCCTGGCCATATACACCAACAGGGGGGTGGGAGAGAAACAATATGGAAAGGATCAACCCCAACCACCCTGTCACCCACACCCACACCCAAACAGCCCCGGATACTGGGTCCAGAAGAGCCCCACCTGCCCCCACCACCACCACTCAGGTCTACAGTCCAAGGTCAACCAGGAAGAGGCGGGCCCAGCATCTGTCCCCGGCCTCGCCCTTTCTGTGCCTGACTCTGCCCACTGAGGCAGCAGAGTGGGAGATGCAGACACGGGGGCGTGGAGCTGGCAGCACTGGGTCTTCCCAGCGTCCTCGGAGCCCCTGGCCTGAGGTCCAGCCCTCCGTTCCCTGCCCTTCCCTGCCTGCGCAGGAGACCCACGTCGATGTTGGTGTTGTAGACGGTGATTTCCAGCACGGAGTTGTCCGTGGTGGTGTCCACGTTGGTGAGGTCGTAGAGGGAGGACGACACGGGCCCGTACGCCCAGTCAGTGAACTTCCTGGACAGGCTCCGGAGCCGCTTCTCCTTGATCTCACGACTGAGGATGTACTTCAGGATCTGGGACAGGACGAGGAACGACTGTCAGCTGCAGAACAGGGGCTTGAGGCCAACAGGCTGGACCAGCCAGAGGCGGGCTGGGCCCAGGAGATACTCCCGCCCCGGCTGGGTGGAGACCTGCCTCTGCGCCTGGCGCCGTGGCCCCTGGGCCCCGTCTTTATCTGCGGAATGCGCACACAGCTTGCTGTTCTGCCCATCTCACTGGGGGATGTGAACACTAGGGACAAAAGGTGTGAAGGTTCTTCGCAGGCTGCAGCAAGCGGCACAATCGGCTTGAAACGCCTCACACCAGCTGGGGCCCCAGTTCAGTGAAAACTCCAGGCACTGATGATTTTTTAGAAACAGTTTCTATTTGCTCTGGACTTGAGAAGAAGCCAGAAGTGTTCTCAGTGTCCCCAGCCCACCATAAGCCAAGACCCTTCCAGCTGTGGCTCACCACTCTGGCCAGACAGCTGGTGACGAGAAACGCCACGCACTACAGGGAGGCCCGCAGGACTTCGGTAGGTCAGTGATCCTCAAACTCTGCTGCATGTTGGGGTCGCTGGGAAACTTAGAAATTCCCACAGCATGGGCCAGGTGCAGTGGCTCACGCCTGTAATCCCAGCACTTTGGGAGGCCAAGGAGGGGCGGGTCATTTGAGGTCAGGAATTCGAGACCAGCCTGGCCAACATGGTGAAACCCCATCTCTACTAAAAATACAAAAATTGGCCGGGCGTGAGGGTGCATGCCTGTAATCCCAGCTACTCAGGAGGCTGAGACAGGAGAGTCACTTGAACCTGGGAGGCGGAGGTTGCCGTGAGCCAAGACCGCACCACTGCACTCCAGCCTGGGCGATGAAGTGAGACTCTAGTCTCAAAAAAAATAAATAAATAAAATTCCCACAGCATCAACTAATGAAATCAAAATCTCCAGGGTGGGACCCAGGAGAAGTTTCTTGGCTAGCTCCAAAGTGCAGGCTGGATGCAGAGCCGCTGTCTCTGGCTCCCTACTTCCAAAAAGCTGAGCCCTGGGTTACCCCCGGATGAGACATGGGCTTCCTAGGGCACCAGCTCAAGACCCAAGAGGACGGGACTGTTGGGAAGGACAGTGTCAGAGACCTGGCTTCACAAGACCCCGTGGGTTCCCATCCTATCTGTCATGAGGGCCCAGGCAGAGAGCTTCTAGGGATAAGGCCAGGTCTCTCCGTCCCGCACCCCAGCCTATAAAAGCCCCAGGATGGTAGCCAACCTAGGTAGCAACCAGAAAAGTTTTTTGGAGGACACGGAACAGGGGAGGGAAGCGGGGAACAGGTGCCTCCCCCAGGCCAGTCACAGCGGGCACATTGTCCCCTAGAAAACAAGGGGGTCCTGGGGCCATGCTCCATGCAGGAAGCCTCCTCCCCGGGCTGGGGTGGCAGGGACAGCACCCGCCACAGTGGCACGCAGGGAAGATGGCCTTGGAGAAGGCTCCTTCTGTAACCGCAAGCTGACTCTTCAAAGCCCCAGCAAGCTGTGACCCTGAGGGTAGGCAGGAGCTGCGGGGAGGCGGACACACAATTCCTCCTCTGTTGAAGCAGTTCTCCATCTCCTCCTCCCCCACAGGCGAATCAAAAGGCCCCTTGTGGGCCCCAGGCCTGACCACTTGGGACAGGACCAAGGCCCTCGGGGCAGCTAACCAGGGAGGCGGGTACCCTGAGGCTGGCACAGCTGCAATGACTCAACAGCCACCACCCCCCAGTGTCCTCTGGTGGCGTCCCAGGAGCCACAGCCTCCTGGCAGAGGAGTGAGACAGTGAGGCTGCGGAACACACTCGGACCCCAGAATCCGTCCCCTAAGGACGTCTCAGACCAAAGCCATGGCGCCGGCCCCCGAAAGAGATCCGAGCCCAGCCCTGCTCAAGTCTTCACCAAGGCTCCCAGCTAAGCCTCGGTTATCTCAGCCACATCACACAAGGCAAGAAGGGCCCAAAGCAGCCACACTCTCGGCTGGGGACACGGCACAGAGTTCCAACTGGACAAACAGGCTGGGGTCTCTCCATGACTGGCAGATGGCAGCATATTAGCTCTGGGCCCAGAGCAGCCATTCTGGAACTCCCGTCCCCGTGAGAGGCAGAAGGCCCCAAGGGCCACCCACTCAGCCCTGCTGGGGCTTCTGTGTCACCTCAGCCTCAGACTCCCCCGGCCTAAGGACAAGAGATGGAAACGCGGCGTATTAGGGACTGAGTCTAGAGAGCGGGCCGCATCTCACCAGCTCTGCGTGGCCCCTCAGAACAAACCGCCTCGGGCCGCCACACCACTGCACTTCTGGACCTAAGGCTGGGACCTTCTCAAGGCTGAGGCTGTGGTCTCTGAATCCCCGATAGGGCCCCCGGCGCTGAGAGAGTGGCAGCTGTGCCTCCTGACCTCCCGACCTCCCGCCTCCCCACGCCCCATGGCCCCACCTCGGCCTTGCCCATCTTGGCGGCCAGCTGCAGCGGCGTGAGGCCATCGTTGTTGCGAGTGGTCTCCAGCTCCCAGTTGCCACTCCGCAGTAGGATCATGTCGTACATGCGCTTCACAAAGTCATTCTGCGTCTTGAAGTCCTCGGCCACGGTCACCAGGGCGTGGAGGATGTTGTTGCCCCGCGAGTCCTGCGAGGTGATGTCCGTCTGCTCGTGGTCCATCAGCAGCTGCACGATCTCGGGCTGGTTGGTGCAGGCTGCCAGGGCCAGGGGCGTCTCACCTGGCGGGTGGGCACACCGAAGCTTGGTTCTCTCATGGGCCAGAAGCGGCATTCCCAAGCCCCAGGACTGGGGCCCCTATCCTATCTCAGCAGGATTAGCAACTCAGGTTCCCTGGCCCTCTCCCCATCTTCCGCTTCTATGGGGAAGAGTGAAGCTAGATCACTGCGGCAGCCTCCTAACTAGCCTCCCTGTCTCCACCCTGGCCTTTTAATCCTCTGCTCAGCACAGCAGCCAGATCAACCTGCTAGTGCGTCTCCCAGAATGAAAGCTCAGGTTCCAACGGCAGCCCCTGCATCCTCTGACTTCCTCTCCCCATCACTCACTCTCTCCAGCCACAATGGCCTTCTTCCACCTCCTCCAACAGGCGGCCCCGGGGCCTTCGCTCGTCTATCCCCTCTGTCTGTAGATAGTCGAGTCACTCACTCCCTCACCTCCTTCACGTCCTTGCTCAAACATCACCTTTCAATGAACCACCCTAAACACTCTGTTTAAAATTAAAATCCACCTTCCTCTTGCCCCAGACAGAACTCCTCATTCCTTGTCCTCTGCTTTTTTTTTTTTTTTTTTTTTGAGACAGAGTCCTACTCTGTCGCCAGGCTGGAGTGCAGTGGTGCGATCTCGTCTCACGGCAACCTCCGCCTTCTGGGTTCAAGCAATTCTCCTGCCTCAACCTCCCGAGTAGCTGGGATTACAGGCATGCACCACCACGCCCGGCTACTTTTTGTATTTTTAGTAGAGATGGGGCTTCCCCATGTTGGCCAGGATGGTCTTGAACTCCTGACCTCGTGATCTACCTGCCTCGGACTCCCAAAGTGCCGGGATTACAGGTGTGAGTCACCGCACCTGGTCCACTTTGTACTTTTTAAGAGCACTTATCATTTTGTATCATAGTATATAAAATGCTTATTTATAATGCTTGTTACCGATAGTCTCTCCTTGTCTAGAATGTAAGCTCCATGAGGGCAAGGATTTCTGTTTTGTTCACTGATATATTTCAAGTACCTAGAACAGTACCTGATGTAGATAGTAAGTGCTCAATAAATGCTTGTTAAGAACAAATAAGGCAAGTGACTCACATGAGGTCACGCAGCAAGTCTGGGACACGACCAGTCCTGGACACCAGGTCTTCAGCTGCCTCCCCTCTCCTCACCCCACCCAACAAATGCTTCCCAACACCAGCTCCAACCAGGTCCTATGCAGGACAATGGGGACACACTATGAACTGGACAAGACTCTGTTTTCTAGGACACCCACACCTGGACACCCAGGGCTGCCCAGAGCATAGAGTAGCTAGTCCTACTGACCAAAAAACCACCCAGAAGATAGTCCCAGCTACTCAGGAGGCTGAGGCATGAGAATCGCTTGAAGCCAGGAGGCAGAGGTTGCAGTGAGCCAAGATGGTGCCACTGCACTCCAGCAGCCTGGGCCACAGAGTGAGACTCCATCTCAAAAAAAAACCACCCAGAAGAGAAAACAGATGGGTGATCATCAGTCAGGCAAGACTGGGTGGGAGGAGGGGTCTCCTCTGCAACAAAGTTGCACAGAGAAATTTTTGAATGTAATGGAGCCATTTGTTCCCCCTCCTGATCGCAGTGGTGGTTAACCAACTCAAGGACGCATTGTGAAAATGAACAGAACTGTCCTCTAAAACAGGTGACTTTCACTCTATCTAAATTATGCATTTCATTTTTTTTTTTTCCCCCCCTAGAGCATCCTAACCCCAGTCGCTTCTGGACTCTGTGACTTGTCAGGCAGGGGAACTCTGCCCTCTCACCCTTGACTACCTCTCTGCAGTCCTGAGATGCTCTGGGCCTGGGCACAGTGGTCAGAGCTGGAGGCCACTAAGTCTAAGTCGACGCCCTGCTACCCCAGGGCAAGTCCTTTCCCTTTGCAGAGCCTTCCCCTCGCCTGTAAAATGGGGCTCCCTCCTCAGCCTCCCTCCCAGGTCTCTGTTCCCTCAGAGGGCTGCCCAGGACGATGCTTCTAAGACCACCAGGTGACACCCCAGAACATGGACTCCTCCCCCAACACCTCCTCCCAACCCCTCCTTCTCTGGTCCACCCTGGTGTCCTGCTCAGATGGACATGCCCAGCCTCCTCCCCTCCCAGCTCTGTCCTCTGGGGCACCAGAGCCTCTTAAGGCAGGGGCAGTGAGGGTAGAGGTCAGAGCGAGGTGGCCCCTCCCTTCCTCCCTCCTTCCTTCCTCTCTCTCCCTCCTCCCTCCTTCCTCCTTCTCCTCCCTCCTTCTCCCCCTCTCCCTTCCTCCCTCTCCCGCCTCCCTCCTCCCTCCTTCTTCCCTCCCCCTCCTCCCTTCCTCCTTCCCTCTTCCTTCCTCCCTCCTCCCTCCCTCTCACTCCTCCCTCTCCCTCCTCCTCCCTTCCTCCCCCCTTCCTGCTTCCCTCTTCCTTTCTCCCTCTTCCTCCTCCCTCTCCCTCCTCCCTCCCTTCCTTCTTCCTCCCTCTCCCTCCTCCCACTCCCTCCTTCCCCTCCCTCCTCCTCCCTTCCTCCCTCCTTCCTGCTTCCCTCTTCCTTCCTCCCTCTCCCTCCTCGCTCACTTCCTCTCCCTCCTCCCTCTTTCCTCCTCCCTTTCTCCCTCTCCCTTCCTCCCTCTCCCTCCTCCCTCTCCCTTCTCTCTCCTCCCTTCCTCCCTCCCCTCCTCCCTTCCTCCTTCCCTTTTCCTTCTTCCCTCCTCCCTCCCTCTTACTCCTCCCTTTCCCTTCCCTTCCTCCCTTCCTCCCTCCTTCCTGTTTCCCTCTTTCTTCCTCCCTCTCCCTCCTCCCTCTCCCTCCTCCCTTCCTCCCTCTCCCTCCTCCCTCTCCCTCCTCCCTCCCTTCCTCCTTCCCTCCCCCTCCCTTCCTCCCTCTCCCTCCTCCCTCTCCCTCCTCCCTCCCTTCCTCCTTCCCTCCCCCTCCCTTCCTCCCTCCTTCCTGCTTCCCTCTTCTTTCCTCCCTCTCCCTCCTCCCTTCCTTCCTCTCCCTTCTCCCTTCCTTCCTCTCCCTCCTCCCTTCCTTCCTCCTTCGTCCTTTCCTCTTCCTTCCCCCCTCCTCCCTCTTTCCTTCCTCCCTCCTCGCTCACTTCCTCTCCCTCCTCCCTCCTCCCAGACTCCGCGCCAGGCGGGGGCAGCACCCACCGAAGTAGAAGCCTTCGTGTTGGTACTTGGGGTTGAAGAAGGCGCCCTTGGCGTGGGCGTTGACGTCGGCGCCGGCGGCGATGAGCACGGCCGCGATGTCCCCCTGGCGCCGCTCGATGGCGATGTTCAGCGCCGTCTGCCCTGCGGACCGGGCCGGGACGCGCGGAGCCTCAGCGCCGGGAACCGGGGCCTCTTGCCCCCTGTCTCTGGCCTCCATGCCCTCCCCAAACCCATGGGGACATCAGAGCTCCGGTCTGTGTCGCCGGCTACCAGGAATCCCAGCCTCATTCTTTGCTTCCTTCCTGCCTGCGCGGACCCGAGGAATGTTTGCGGAGCGCCTGCTCCGCGCTCCGGCCCCAGTGCTGGGGGGTCAGGGGTGCACAAGATGCAACTCCAATTATTTTCCGCCCGCAGTGTCACTGAGAACCAAGCGCTACGATTCAGACGGGTGCCGGAGCTGCGGTACCCAGGGGGCCCTTCACAGCCAGAGAGCGCCAGGGGGCTTCCCAGAGCTCTCTGACCTGGGACCTCGGAAGTTGGGCCAGGCTGGGTGGGGCCAGCTCATCAGCCAGGGTGAGAGGGCAGCGCTTATGCTAAGGGCCAGAGTCACAAAAGGCCTTGAATTAGGAAACTGGCATGATGAGACTTTGGGGTATGGTGCATGGGTGTTTTCAGACCCCTCTGGCTGCATAATTGGAGGATGTGTTAGAAGCAGCCCAGACCAGTGAAAGAAATGATGAGGCCTGTAATCCCAACACATTGGGAGGCCAAAGCAGGTGCATCACCTGAGGCCAGGAGTTCAACACCAGCCTGGCCCACATGGCAGAACCCCATCTCTACCGAAAACACAAAAAAATTAGCCGAGTGTGGTGGCGCACTACACTCTAGCTTGAGCTAGAGAGCGAGACTCTGTCTTAAAAAAAAAAAAAAAAAAAAAAGGCACGGTGGCTCACGCCTGTAATCCCTGCACTTTGGGAGGCTGAGGTGGGCGGATCACGAGGTCAGGAGATCGAGACCATTCTGGCTAACACCGTGAAACCCCGTCTCTACTAAAAATACAAAAAAATCAGCCGGGCGTGGTGGCGGGCGCCTGTGGTCCCAGCTACTCGGGAGGCTGAGGCAGGAGAATGATGTGAACCCGGGAGGCGGAGCTTGCAGTGAGCCAGGATCCCACCGCTGCACTCCAGGCTGAGCAACAGAGCGAGACTCTCTCTCAAAAAAAAAGGCAATGTGTTTTTAAAAGTCTGTAAAAGCACCTATGAATCAATAGAAAGACAACCTAAAAGAAAGCTAAGATTATCAACAAGCACCTCACAGGGGAGAAGACACACAGTAAATAAACAAAGTGAAAGATGTTTGGAATCAGTGGTGATCAGGAAAATGAAAATTAGAACCTAAAGAGTTAACCCTTTCCACTCCCAGACTGGAAAAGACCAAAAAAAAAAAAAAAGGATAATTTGCACTATTAGTGATGAGTACGAAATGAGTATTTCTGTACTCTGTTGTGGGGAGAGAGTAAATTAGTATCTTTTAGAGACAAGTTTGGCCATAACTATTATAACTTTTATTTATTTATTATAAAAAAAAATTTTTTTGAGACAGAGTCTTGCTCTGTTGCCCAGGCTGGAGTGCAGTGGCACGATCTCGGCTCCCTGCAACTCCCGCCTCCCAGGTTCAAGTGATCCTCCTGCCCCAGCCTCCCAAGTAGCTGGAATTACAAGCATGCCCCACCACGCCCGACTAGTTTTTGTATTTTTAGTAGAGACGGGTTTTCACCATGTTGGTCAGGCTGGTCTCAAACTCCTGACCTCAGGTGATCCTCCCGCCTCGGCCTCCCAAAGTGCTGGGACTACAGGCATGAGCCACCACACCTGGCCACTATTACAACTTCAAATATGCATGCACTTGAACCCAAATATCCCAATTCAAAGTATTTTTTAAAACAAATGGGCACCTGTGCACAGGGTCATAGACAAGATCGTGCACTGTGAGATGTCACAACAGCACAGTTGGAAACTGTCAATGGGAGTCAGTGGTGAAATTAGCCAGGATGCAGCCGCAACTGCAGACCAAGCTGGTGAAAAGAAGCTAGACTTTCATATTTTGGCATAAGAAGCGCTCTAAGACATATAGTTAATCAAAAAAACCAACTTGTAGAATATAGACAGTATGATACTATTTTATGTTAAATCAGTAAAACTTTTTCTGTGTGCACATATACACACACATATGTCAAAGGCCTAGAAAACTCCTTTTAAGGAATTTTCTATATATGGGTAAAGGACTTAAAAAAAAAAAACTTATGTAAAATGCTGGGCTGCTTTACAATGAAACTCTAGGCCGGGCATGGTGGCTCACTCCTGTAATCCCAGCACTTTGGGAGGCCAAGGTGGGTGGATCACCTGAGGTTGGGAGTTCAAGACCAGCCTGATCAACATGGAGAAACCCTGTCTCTACTAAAAATACAAAATTAGCCAGGCATGGTGGTGCATGCCTGTAATCCCAACTACTCAGGAGGCTGAGGCAGGAGAATTGCTTGAACCCAGGAGGCAGAGGTTACAGTGAGCCGAGATCGTGCCATTGCACTCTAACCTGGGCAACAAGAGTGAAACTCTGTCTCAAAAAAAAAAAAAAAACAAAAAACCTCTATTCATGTGATGTGGATATAATTAAAAATAAATTGTTAGGCCGGGTGCGGTGGCTCATGTGTATGATCCTATCACTAAGAGGCAGAGGCGGCAGGATTGCTTGAGCCCAGGATTTACAGACCAGCCTGGGCAACATGGTAAAACCCTATCTCTGCAACAAATAGAAAAATTAGCCTTCATAGAAACACTAATAACCTTCTTTTATTCACTGATTCAAAAAATACATACTAAGTATCTCTTATGTGAGACCCTAAGGGCACCAGGAAATCAGCTATAGTCCCAGCTACTTGGGAGGCTGAGGTGGGAAAATTACCTGAGCCCAGGGAGGTCAAGGCTGCAGTGAGCCGTGATCGTGCCACTGCACTCCAGCCTGCCCAACAGAGTGAGACCCTGTCTCTAAATAAATAAATAAATAAAGTAAAATAATAAAAATAAACTGTTATATTGAATCTGATGATGGATGTGTAGAGGTTTATTATACTAATAACTTTATGTTTAAATTTTTTATAATAAAAATGTCTTCATTGAAGAATTGCTTAAAAAAGTAAAATTCTGAAGTCCTCTGATAAAATGCTTTAAAATGATATTAATAAAGTTGTGATTGGTTCCCCTTAGCAGCATGGGGAGGAAATATTCGCCCTTGCCCAGTGGGGAAACTGAGACTCAGAGAGGCAAGGCAGTTGCCTGTAGTCCCGGCTACTTGGGAGGCTGAAGCAGGAGAATCACCTGAACCCGGGAGGCAGAGGTTGCAGTGAGCTGAGATTGCACCACTGCACTCCAGCCTGGGTGACAGAGCGGAACTCCATCTCAATAAATAAATAAATAAATAAATAAATAAGTCACTGCTCTAAATAAGGTAATTTTAGATTAAAAATGCTATGAAAATAAATGAAGATAGTGTGACAGAACATGACTAGGGAAGGGCATGTTTCGAGTGGACAGCCAGAGTGGTTACCTTGGGTCCTGCCCAAAGTGTGGAAGAATGCTACTCTGCTGGTCCTGAAGCCCCTCTGCTCCAGGTGGAGGAAATGCTGAGAGGAAGGAAGGCACCAGCAGACGGGTCAAAACGGTGGTGGGGTTGGTTTCCAGGGAGACAAGAATAAATGGCTCCTCCTACCATTCAGAGAGAGGGGAGGTACCCACAGCCCCCCAGACCTCCTCGCCCCAGGAAGAGGCAGATTCATGAAAGGAGAGGGAAAGGGGAGGTTGAGAACAGGGAGAGGTAAGGATTTGTGACTGGGACAGCAAAGCCTTCATAGAAACACAACCTTCTTTTATTCACTCATTCAAAAAATACATACTAAGTATCTCTTATGTGAGACCCTAAGGACACCAGGAAATCAACTATAGGCAACAGACTTCATCCCTGCCCTCAAAGGAAACACGTTGCTAGCAAAGGGCAGCTCATAAGTCCTGCAATACTGACAAGAAGAAAGGAGGAGACAAAGGGGACTGAAAAGGGAGACGAATTAGGACAAGCAAGCTTGAGGCACTGGCCTGAACCTGCCTGTCTACAGGACTACTGTCAACTCCCTAGAGACAGGCTGAGAATGTGATATGGTTCATCCAGTTTCTCTCTTTGCATTGGCTACCAGGGAGCTCAGTGTGCAGTTTAGCACTCAGCTGCAGCAGTCTTCCCTAGGTTTCCTCTCCTCCACTCCATACCTTCTAGTTTGTCACAATCCTTTACTTTTTGTTATAATATAACAAAAAATGCTTTTGAAAGTCTGCAGAGTTCAAATAATAAATCACAGTTACTTTCTCCCATGAGAAGGGTTAAGGGCCAAAGCTAAACTCCCACCTGGAAAAAGCTAATGCAGGGGCCTTTGAAAACAGTATGCTGAGAATAAATAGGGCTCAAGGACAGTATCTCCAACTGAACTTTTAATGAACTCCCGTAGGCGCCAAGAAGGCGGGTAGATAAGAAAGAATATAGAAACAAGGTACTGAGTAGAAGGTTACATGTGGGAAAAGAAAGTTTGTTTTGCATTGCATTCTTTCTGCTGACCTGAGGTTTATGGAGTATAAATAAAGTGAGGCGGAGGCTCTGAGTGCGGCCGCCATGTTCTCTGTGTGTCTTTGTCTTTGTGTGTGTTCTTTCATTCTCCACCACCCCCGGTGCGGCCCCCAACAGCTAAAACGTGGCAGGGCGTGGTGGCTCATGCCTGTAATTCCAGCACTTTGGGAGGCCAAGACAGGTGGATCACCTGAGGTCAGGAATTTGAGACCAGCCTGGCCAAATTGGTGAAACCCTGTCTCTACTAAAAATACAAAAAAATTAGCCAGGCGTGGTGGCGGGCGCCTGTAATCCCGATTACTTGGGAGGCTGACGCAGGAGAATTGCTTGAACCTGAGAGGCAGAGGTTGCAGTGAACCAAGATCGTGCCACTGCACTCCAGCCTAGGCAACAGAGCGAGACTCTGTCTCAAAAAACAAAAACAAAAACAAAAAGCTCAAACATCTAGTGCCCCCAGCATATCAGCTAGACGGCATCCAATTATAATTAAGCCAATCATTTTTGCCACAAGCACCTCATAAGACCCTAAAGCGCTGTTGACTGACTCCAAAACTCGAATAAAGACACATCTCACTGATTTTCCCCAGTGGATTTCCTGGGAGGAAGCCATTCTCCCAGATTTGCTCTCCCAGCACCCTCTCTGGCCCACTTACAAAGAAATCCACAAAATTGAGACCCAGTTGGGGACAGTTAATAATGATGATGACGATGCTAACTGTTGACTTTTGGTGGCCCCTGCCCAGCTGTCTTGCCTCACTTCCAGCCTTCTTTTCATTGCTCAACCATGTGCCAAGCTCAGTCCCATCTTGGGGCTTTTGCCCTGATCCTTCTCATCGTGTCGGCCTCAGGCCAAAGGCAACCACTCTGACTATCCACGCTGAAGTTGCCCTCCCCCAGTCACTTTCTGTCACACTATCTTCATTTATTTTCATAATATTTTTCATCTAAAATTACCTTATTTAGAGAAGTGATTCTTTCTTTCTTTCTTTCTTTCTTTCTCTTTCTTTCTTTTCTTTTCTTTTTTCTTTCTTTATTTACTTATTTATTTATTTTGAGATGGAGTTCTGCTCTGTTGCCTAGGCTGGGGTGCGATGGCAATCTCGGCTCACTGCAACCTCCTCCTCCTGGGTTCTGGTGATTCTCCTGCCTCAACCTCCCAAGTAGCTGGGATTACAGGCACCTGCCACCACGCCCGGCTAATTTTTGTATTTTTAGTAGAGATGGGGTTTCACCATGTTGGTCAGGCTGGCCTTGAACTCCTGACCTCAGATGAACCACCCGCCTCGGCCTCCCAAAGTGCTGGGATTCCAGGCGTAAGCCACTGTGCCCAGCCTTAGAGCAGTGACTTTAACCTGTGTTGTTCACCAATGCATGCCCATGCCAAAAACAATGCCTGGCATGGAACCAATGCTCAAAATTATTTGCAGAATGAAGGAAGAAAGAAAGGAGTACCTGAAGCTTCCCAGGCACCATGCTACATGCTTGGGGCTCCTCAGTGGCAGCCGTGCCTCCACGTGGCCTGGCCAGCAGCGGCCCTGTGGCCCTGTGGCCCCGCAGCCCCACACCCCACCCTCAGAGACTCCTGTCTGCACAGCCCCTCTGTGGGCAGGATACCTTCGTAGGCCTCTTCTGTGTACTCGGCATTGATGAACCTGCCCAGGATGTCGTTCTCTTCGGCAAAGGCAAGCAGGACCCGCACGATCTCCTCGGTGTTGGGGTTGATGTTTAACAAGGCCTTCATCAGGCAGGTCTTCCCTGTGTCGGAGGCCGTCAGCTTGTGCATGAGGAAGTCTGCAGGCAGGGACGTGGGACGGAGTTACAGGCGTCCCCGGCTGCCCTTGGCCCTACCAGCTCAGAGGGTGTGGGAGCTGCAGCCGCAGACCTCAAGTCCCTGCTCTACACCCCTGCTCCCAGGTCTCACACTTGGCCGCTCTCCTCCTCCCTCTCCAGCTGTTCCTCCTCCGTCTCCTTTGCTGGCTCCTTGCTCTCTGTGGCCCATGGGAGCCTTATCTGAGGCCTTTTACTCTTTCCCCACGGTGTGGCCTCCCACTGTCCACCCCAGAACCTCTTTCTCCAGCCTGCCCCCTCCTTGTGGCCTGCAAATAAAGCTCAGCTCATGGCCTCCCCATCAACCTGATACTGCACTGGTCCCTGCACACCCAGGGCTCCACCAGCCACCAGGCTACCCAAGTCTAAATGGCACCATGCTGGACCCCCCGTCCCTCACTCCCCAGGTCCTCAAGTCCTGCCCGTGCTACTGGCTGAGGAGCTGCCTGGAACCGTTCCCCTTCTCAAGCCCTGCTTCAGGGTCCCAGCCCTGCCTGAACAGTGGCCTTCTCCAGCTTCACCCCCCATCTCTCGCCCGACTCTCACCTGCCCAAACCTTTCTGTGGTTCCCCATTCTCCTTGGAATCAAGTTCAAAGTCCCTCGCCAGAATTCAAGGCCCCTCACACTCCAGCCCCACGGGTTGGTGAGGGGAGGGGAAGATGGACAACGGAAGTCAAGCGGGGTCCCAGCCCCGTACCCTCTGCCAGGCTCAGACACTCACCAGGCACATCCTCGTCACGGCGCCGTCTGCAAAGCTCCTGCAGCTCCACCAGCAGCTCCACCAGCTCCTCCACGCAGCCCTCAGACACGGCTGCAAAGATGCGCTTCTTCAGCCGCCTCTTTTTCCTCCTCTGCTCTTCCTTGGCCAGGTGTGCACTGAGCCAGAAAATGTTTCCAACTCACCACACACGTCCTCTCAAGCTCAATCTCTCCTTTTCCCCGCCAGAGCTGCCTGCAGGGCGCTGCACCTGCTGCCAACATCTCCCATGCCTGTCACAATGCCTGCAAACCCCTGGGCTGTGTGGACCCATCAGGCTCCCCTTGTAATCCACATGCAATCACCTTCTGTCAAAATACCTGTATTTGGCTGCATGCAGTAATGATCAGGAAGGATCTATGCCTATTAATAGACATTACCTTGAAAATATGAGATTTCATATTTTATGTTGTTTGAACTTTTTAAATCTATCCCTCCCTGTCCTCCCACTCCAGATAAGCAACCGTGGTAACCGTTGATGTCTCCTTTTGTTTCTTTTCTTTTTTGAGACGGAGTCTCGCTCTGTCACCCAGGCTGGAGCTCACCACAAGCTCCGCCTCCCGGGTTCATGCCATTCTCCTGCCTCAGCCTCCTGAGTAGCTGGGACTACAGGCACCTGCCACCACGTCTGGTTAATTTTTTGTATTTTTAGTAGAGACAGGGTTTCACCGTGTTAGCCACGATGATCTCCTTTTGTTTCTATGTGTTCTTGCAAAATGCATATGGATATTGGGCACACGTATTTTGGGCACACGTATTTTGTTTCTTTTTTTTTTTTTTTTTTGAGACAGAGTCTTGCTCTGTCACCCAGGCTGGAGTATAGTGGCACAATCTCAGCTCACTGCAACCTCCACCTCCAGGGTACAAGCGATTCTCCTGCCTCAGCCGCCTGAGTGGCTGGGATTACAGGCATGCGCCACCACGCCTGGCTAATTTTTGTATTTTTAGTAGAGACAGGATTTCACCATGTTGGTCAGGCTGGTCTTGAACTCCTGACCTCATGGTCTGCCTGCCTCGGCTTCCCAAAGTGCTGGGATGACAGGCGTGAGCCACCGCACCCGGCCATGTATTTTTAGTTCACATAAACAGTATCGTGCTACAGTTCTTGTTCCACTGCGTCCTGCTGTTTGAATGTTTCATAATGGATGAGTTTTATAAAATTCAATACTCCACTCCTTCCCCCAGCACGTCCTACCTGCCATAGACCCGTGACTCCACTTGTCCCAATCCCCAGGAATGGTGAATTCTTTCTCTTTCCTGCAGGGCCCCGGATCCTGCCTCTCTGGCACCCCCAGCCTGAGTGGGCACAGTGGGAGGAGGGGCAGACTTACCCGGGGCTGTTGGGATTGGATGGGGTCTCTGTCACATCATCCTGAGGAGACTGGGGGGAGTCCATGTCATCACAGTTGCCAGAGATGCTGGAGGTGTTGGCGGAGGGAACAGAGAGGGTTTTAAAGTTTTAAAATGGGCCGGATGAGGTGGCTCATGCATGTAATCCCAGCACTTTGGGAGGCCGAGGCAGGTGGATTACTTGAGGTCACGAGTTCAAGACCAGCCTGGTCAACATGGTGAAACTAAACTGTCTCTACTAAATCGTCTCTACTAAAAATACAAAAACTAGCCAGGTGTGGTGGCATGTGCCTGTAATCCCAGCTACTTGGGAGACTGAGACAGGAGAATCACTTAAACCCGGGAGGTGGAGGCTGCAGTGAGCTGAGATTGGGCCACTGCACTCCAGCCTGGGCAACAGAGTGACACTCTATCTCAAATAAATAAATAATAATAAAGTTTTATAATAGACAGTGGTAGCATGCCACAGCCAGGCCTGGCCCCATTACCAGGGCAAGTCACTGGCCACATTCTGGAGCTGAGGGCTGGGCCCAGGGCAGGGGGTTGGGCTGGGGCCCATACTTACCACTGCCGGATGTTGGAATCCATGGGCTTGGAGAAGACAGGGGGAGAGGTCTTGGCAACCGCAGGGTTGGGCTCAAACCCTTCTATCTCCAGGAAGAAGTGTGCACTGAGGGAACATGGAGGAAGTTCGTCAGGGCCGAGCCAGGCAGAGCCTGTCTGCCTGTGTCCTGCCTCCTGGCCACAGAGGGTGCCCCCATGCTGAGCACACACCCTGGCCAGCTCTGAGCCCAGATGGCCTTGCCCAGCCCTCCCGGGAGCCCTCGGAGATGGTCACTGTCATTATCACCTACATTTCACAGATGGTCTCCAGGGAGCTGCCGGTCAAGTGTGAACAACCGAAGAAAAGGACTGAGGCGAGCCCGGTTGATGTAGAGGTTTATTTTGCCAAGGTTGAGGACACACCCAGGAAAAAGACACACAAGCCCCAGCAGGATCTATGGCCCACGCTTTCTCCTCTGAACAGGATTTTGAGGGCCTCAATATTTAAAGGCGAAAAGTGGGCAGGAGAGGAAGGAGGAAAGAAAAAAAAAAAGAGGGAACAGGCTGGGTGCAGGGGCTATAATCCCAGCACCTTGGGAAGCTGAGGCGGGCAGATCACCTCTGGTCAGGAGTTGGAGACCAGCCCTGGCCAACATGGTGAAACCCCGTTTCTACTTAAAATGCAAAAAAAAAAAAAAAAAAAAAATAGTAGCCAGGTATGGCGGCACACACCTGTAATCCCAGCTACTCTGGAGGCTGAGACAGGAGAATCGCTTGCACCCAGGAGACGTAGGTTGCAGTGAGCCGAGATCACGCCACTGCACTCCAGCCTGTGTGACAGAGCAGGACTCTGTCTCAAAAAAAAAGAAAAAAGAAAAAAGGAAAGAAGGAAGGAAAGAAGAAAGAAAGGAAGGAAGGAACAAAGGAAGGAAGGAACAAAGGAAGGAAGGAAGGAAGGAAGGAAGGAAGGAAGGAAGGAAGGAAGGAAGGAAGGAAGGAAGGAAGGAAAGAAACAGGGAGCATAGGGCCACGTTCTTGTGAGGCTTCGATTCTGTTTGCTGAGTACATGTGTTGCGTGTGAAAAGGGGCGGGTAGAGGAAACGGTCAGTTATGGATTCATCTTGCGCTCAGTAAATCTGCACTTAACAAAAGACAAGCATAGACGCGCGGTGGCTCACGCCTGTCATCCTAGCACTTTGGGAGGCCAAGGCGGGCAGATCACCTGAGGTCAGGAGTTCGAGACCAGCCTGACCAATATGGAGAAACCCCGTCTCTACTAAAAATACAAAAAGTAGCCAGGCGTGGTGGCAGGCGCCTGTAATCCCATCGACATGGGAGGCTGAGGCAGGAGAATCACTTGAACGTGGGAGGTGGAGGTTGCAGTGAGCTGAGATCACGCCATTGCACTCCAGTCTTGGCGACAGAGCAAGACTCCATCTCAAAAATAAAAAAAACAGACGCATAGGGGAAGCAGCCAGACGCATTTGCCTCAGTGGGGGCGGGTGAGGGAGGACAATTTCTAGTCTCCTCTTGTCCTGTAGTGTCAATTAGCTGCTAATTTACAGTGTCAAGGTGAGGAAGGCCTCCCGTGGAGACATGTGGCTTCTATCTGTAGATAAAGCAACTTGCCCAAGGTCACACAGCAGATAGGTAGCAAAGTCCAGATTCAAAGCTGGGCTGGGCCGGGTGTGGTGGCTCATGCCTGTAATCCCAGCACTTTGGGAGGTCGAAGTGGGCAGATCAGTTGAGGTCAGGAGTTTGAGACCAGCCTGGCCAATGTGGCGAAACCCTGTGTCTACTAAACATACAAAAATTAGCTGAGTGTGGTGGTGGGCGTCTGTAATCCCAGCTACTCAGGAGGCTGAGGCAGGAGAATTGCTTGAACCCAGGAGGCAGAGGTTGCAGTGAGCCGAGATCGTGCTACTGCCTGGGTGACAGAGCGGGACTCCTTCTCAAAAAAACAAAAAAACTGAGTCTGGGTGACTCTCCTTGCTAGAAATACTGGGTGGACGAACCTGAGTCTCTACAGAGGGGGGTCTAACTCTTGAGCCGGGTTGCCCTGTCTGCAGCCACCTCCAGGTACCAAAGACACCTCAAGGATGGGGGAGATGGTGCTGGGAGCTGGGTTTTCCCGTCACCACCTACCCGCCCCCAGGCCTCAGGTCTGAAGCCAGACCCCTTCTGAGGGGCAGTCCCTAGACTCAGATCTATGTGGGCCTTCCTGGCTCTTGAGGGAGAGGGAGATGGCCGGAGTTATACTTGTCCCCGTTGATCAGCACTTGTGCTGTTTGTCACAGCAGAAAACGGGCTGAAAATGGCTGATCTAGGCTGGGCGCGGTGGCTCAAGTCTGTAATCCCAGCACTTCGAGAGGTGGAGGCTGGAGGATCACTTGAGGTCCGGAGCTCGAGACCAGCCTGGCCAATGTGGTGAAACCCCATTTCTACTAAAAATACAAAAAGTAGCCAGGCGTGGTGGCAGGCGCCTGTAATCCCATCGACATGGGAGGCTGAGGCAGGAGAATCACTTGAACGTGGGAGGTGGAGGTTGCAGTGAGCCAAGATCGCGCCATTGCACTCCAGCCTGGGGGACAGAGGGAGACTCCTCTAGAAAAAAAAAAAAAAAAAGGCTGATCTAGAGCAGGGAGGACCTGAGGGGTCAGAGGACAGGGCTGGGAATTCTCTGTGGAGAAGGAAAAGCCAGGAAACCATCTCAGGCAGTGGAGGGGAGCAGTGAGGGGAGCAGTGGAGGGGAGCAGTGAGGGGAGCAGTGGAGGGGAGCAGTGAGGGGAGCAGTGGAGGGGAGCAGTGAGGAGAGCAGTGGAGGGGAGCAGTGAGGGAAGCAGTGGAGGGGAGCAGTGAGGGGAGCAGTGAGGGGAGCAGTGGAGGGGAGCAGTGGAGGGGAGCAGTGAGGGGAGCAGTGGAGGGGAGCAGTGGAGGGGAGCAGTGGAGGGGAGCAGTGAGGGGAGCAGTGGAGGGGAGCAGTGGAGGGGAGCAGTGAGGGGAGCAGTGGAGGGGAGCAGTGGAGGGGAGCAGTGGAGGGGAGCAGAGGAGGGGAGCAGTGGAGGGGAGCAGTGGAGGGGAGCAGTGAGGGGAGCAGTGGAGGGGAGCAGAGGAGGGGAGCAGTGGAGGGGAGCAGTGAGGGGAGCAGTGGAGGGGAGCAGTGGAGGGGAGCAGTGGAGGGGAGGCGCAGGGCAAAGGTGGTTTTCTCCTTGGGCTGGGAGAAGACAGACAGAGGCCCAGGGCCCTGTGACCTGGCTGAGCCCCAGAGAAGGAGAGACACTGGCCTATGAGAAGCAAGACATACACCCACGATGTGACTCCCAGCCAGACACAGCCCAGCTCCACCTTCAGACACACCCACAAACTCAGGCACCCATGTCCTTGGAAACACAATCACACGCACAGAGAAGAGCCTTCCGGCTGACGACAACCCAGACCGTGAGGATCAGGCTGAGGGCGATCTGGGTGGCAGCAGCCCTCCTGCCCTGCAGCTGCTACAGGACAACTGCAGCCTCTGTGTCCTGGCCAGGGACTGTGGCCTCCTGACCAGCAGGGCCTCTCCAGGCACCCGGGGCTCCTAAGCACCTTTGCTGCCTCCTTCGTCCTCAGGTCTGGAAGTACCAGCATGGCCCTTCCTTCCTCACAAGACTACAGAAGAGCTCCCAAAGGGCAGTCTCAGCCGTGTCAGATTCAGGAGGGAGGGTAGCAGGGAAGGGACTGTGGCCCCATTCTGCAGATGAGAGAACTGAGGCTCAGTATGGAGAAGCAGCTCATCCATGGTCACCCCCCAGGGTAAAAGCCAAGTTGGTCAAAGAACCTGCTTCCCTATGTCCAGGCTCACAGTCCATACCACAATCTGCGCTTCTTTGCTCTCGCCTTAGCAATCTGAGCCTTCATCCAGTTAAACTAGCTCCAGGGGTTGGCCCCAAAGGGAGGCTGCTTGGCACAGCCACTTCCTAGGGTGGGGCAAGCAGGAGAGACCCCGGGCTTGCCCGAGGAATCCCTGCCCTTTCTTCCAGCCACAGACAAGCCTGAAAGGTTCAGTGCTAATCCAGAGACGGGGCTACGTGGGGCGGGGGGCAGTACCGGCTGCCAGTCTCCTGCCCACCAAAAGGCTGACCTGAGCTACCAGTTAAACTCTTCTTCCAAAAGGGAAGACGAAGAGAGGAGTTAAACCCTTGCCTGGGAACCTAAAGCCTGGGTTCTAGTCCAGCTCTGCCTCTCCCTCCTGTGTGACCCCAGATGGTCACTTGCCCTCTCTGGGCCAGTCATCTTCACCTGAATGATGATGGTTGGGCCAGATGATTGCTAAGGCCTGGAACCTGGAGCCAGGGCAGTTCTGGGGTCGTCCTCTTATGGAATGTCCAGCTGAAGTGGACATCGGAGGTCAACCAGTCTGATTGCCACTTCCCTGCAGCCCTGCAGTGCCCCAGAACTTTCGCCCTACAGTAGTCACTCTGCGACAGCAGCCTGACCCAGAAACTCCAAACACATTTGCTGGTGGTTCAGCCCCAAAACATCCTGGTTGAGATTTGCCAAATTATCTCCAGACAGAGCTCCAAGCCCTATACCCACAGCTTTTTCCCCAACACTGTCGGTCCACTCCCTCCCCTGCTCCCCATCACCCTACCTCAGTGGTGCAATTACTCCACAAATATTTATTGAGCATCTACAATGTGCCAGGCACTGTTTCTGCAGCTGGGGATACAGTAGTGAACAAGTGGACAAAATTTCCGTCCCTTCCAGAGCTGTTGTTCCAGTGAGTTGGTCAGAACTGACCAAGAAATAGTACAGTGAGGCCACGATTTTCCACACTCTGGACAATACACCATTCTACAGCTGTACATTCCTCAATGGCAGAGACTACAGTTGAATTATCCTTGATTCCCAACACTGGTCCTAATACTCAGAAGTCTTCATCGGTAAATGAGTGAGAGGATAGATAATGAGTGAAAGACAAATGAGTGGAAGGAAGGATGGTTGGTTGTATAGATGCCCAGATAAATGGATGAATGAATAATGGAGAGATGATAGAATGAGGGATGGGTGGATGACGGATAGATGATGGATGGATGGATGGATGGATGGATGGATGGATGGATGGATGATGGAATGGGTAGATGAGTGGATGGATGATGGATGGATGGATATATGGATGGGTGGATGGATAATGGATAGATGATGGGTAGATGAGTGAATGGATGATGGATGGATGGATGAATAGATGATTGATGGGTGAATAAATGACAGATGGATGGATGGATGGATGATGGGATGGGTAGATGAGTGGGTGGATGATGGATGCATGGACAGATGGTGTATGTATGGATGGATAATGGATGGATGGATGGATGATGGCATGGGTAGATGAGTGAATGGATGATGGATGGATGGATGATGGGATGGATAGATGAGTGGATGGATGATGGATGGATGGACAGATGATATACGGATGGATGGATGATGGATGGGTGACGGGTAGATGAGTGGATGGATGATGGATGGATGAATGGATGAATAAATGATGGATGGATGGATGGATGAATAGATGATGGATGGGTGAATAAATGATAGATGGATGGATGGATAATAAGTAATGGGAGGATGGATGGATGATGGCATGGGTAGATGAGTGAATGGATGATGGATGGATGGATGATGGGATGGATAGATGAGTGGATGGATGATGGATGGATGGACAGATGATATACGGATGGATGGATGATGGATGGGTGACGGGTAGATGAGTGGATGGATGATGGATGGATGAATGGATGAATAAATGATGGATGGATGGATGGATGGATGAATAGATGATGGATGGGTGAATAAATGATAGATGGATGGATGGATAATAAGTAATGGGAGGGTAGGATAGGTGGACAGGACCAATAAGCAAATAAACCTACATAACCTTAAACCAAAATGTTGGAAGGTTGCATCCTTCAAGTGACTTCCACTGTGCTCTCAGGTGCTTAAAGCCTTTACCTCTCCTAAGCCTCATCCCCTTCCCAATCTCTCACAAGAAGATGAGGAGCAGTCCTTTGTCTCTGCCCTACCTCCCTACTTACTCAAGGCCTTCTCCCAGAGTCCACAGGGACCCAAAGATGGTCCAGAAAGCCATATCACAAGAGTATGTATCCACTCCAGACCTGAGGCTGAGAACCCGAGGGAAAGGAAGAAGCATTTCCTCATCGCTCCATAGTGTCCTCATGCATGCCAAGGGCTGTGCTGGGCCACCCAGCTGCTTGCTCACCAGCTCATCATTTTCCTGCCTGCTTTTTTTTTTTTTGAGGCAGAGTCTCGCTCTGTTGCCCAGGCTGGAGTGCAGCGGTGCGATCTCGGCTCACTGCAAGCTCCGCCTCCCAGGTTCACGCCATTCTCCTGCCTCAGCCTCCCAAGTAGCTGGGACTACAGGCGCCTGCCACCACACCCAGCTAATTTTTTGTATTTTTAGTAGAGAAGGGGTTTCACCGTGTTAGCCGGGATGGTCTCGATCTCCTGACCTCATGATCCACCTGCCTCGGCCTCCCAAAGTGCTGGGATTACAGGCGTGAGCCACCACGCCCGGCCTCCTGCCTGCCCTTTTATTGACTCATCTACTTACTCAAAAGCTTCTAATATCCTCTGTGTAAGAAACTCAGGGAGACAGAAGGGAAGAGATGAACCTTCCAGGGACCCCACGCTCAGAGATCTCAACCAGAGCTAACACATCATCCCAATGACCATGTCAACCTCTTCAGAGAGAGGTTGGGCTATGGGAGCTCAGAGGAAGAGAAGATCCTTCCAGTTGAAGACAGGGATCAGGGAGGGCTCTGTGCTCTTTTGGGGTGGGATGTGGTCTGGGTCTTGACATCATCCTCTGGTTTGGGAAAAGCCCCAAAGGCAGAACAGCATGAGAAAGCCTCAGGAGAAGGGGAGGTCTATGTCTGGAGAAGGAAGCCCTTGTCAGCTGGAGTACCAGACATGAGAAGACAGTGATAAGGCCGGGCGCGGTGCAAGCCTGTAATCCCAGCACTTTGGGAGGCCAAGACGGGCGGATCATGAGGTCAGGAGATCGAGACCATCCTGGCTAACTAACACGGTGAAACCCCGTCTCTACTAAAAAATACAAAAAACTAGCCGGGCGAGGTGGCGGCGCCTGTAGTCCCAGCTACTCGGGAGGCTGAGGCAGGAGAATGGCGTGAACCTGGGAGGCGGAGCTTGCAGTGAGCCGAGATCGCGCCACTGCACTCCAGCCTGGGCGACAGAGCGAGACTCCGTCTCCAAAAAAAAAAAAAAAAAAAGACAGTGATAAGCGCAGGGCTGGGAAGGACCCCAACTGTTGGGCAAAGACCTAACTCCTGGGGCAGAGCAGCTGCTAGACTGTGAGGGTCTGTCCTGTACCTGCCCTACTGGTCACTTTACACACCACATCCCACCCAGTGTCATAAGCACATGGAAGGCCTTAGCCCTGTGACACCCCGGCTCCTGACCTGCTGTAGGCAATGTTTGTTTCTTCCTGCCTTCTGTCCAGACCAAAGGGTACCAGCTGGGTGTGGTTGACCCAGGTGAGCAGAGAGCTCTATACCATTTCTACTGCATTTCTGTTCCTTTGGAGTCAGAGAACTATCCCTGAACAGCCCAGGGCAGGGAAGGAGACTATCCATCCAGTCCTTCTGTCCAGACCAAAGGGCACCAGCTGGGTGTGGTTGACCCAGGTGAGCAGACAGTTCTATACCATTTCTACTGCATTTCTGTTCCTTTGAAGTCAAAGAACTATCCCTGAACAGTCCAGGGCTGGGAAGGAGACTGCCCATTCATTTGCTTTGTGCCAAGAAATGCCCAAGTGCTCTGGGCTCTGCAAGGCCAGTGCCTCCACAACCTCCATCAGTCTGCATCTCTGACCCTGGGCATCACTTTTCCAGGGTCCAGGAAGGAAGCCAAGATGACAGCTACTGTCAGGGAATGGCATGATAGTTCAGGAACACTCCCAGGTCCAAAAGTCTCTCCCATCTCCAGACTCCCTGGTGCCTTTGATTCCACCATTAGCACCTGTTTCCTTAGGGGTCAGTAATGCCCTCTTTCTTCACCTATAATTTATATATTTTTTTTCCTTTTTTTTTTTAAGACAGAATCTTGCTCTGTCGCCCAGGCTAGAGTGCAGTGGCACAATCTCGGCTCACTGCAACCTCCACCTCCCAAATTCAAGCAATCCTCCTGCCTCAGCCTCCCAAGTAGCTGGGATTACAGGTGCGCGCCACCACACCCACCTACTTTTGTAGTTTTTAGTAGAGACAGGGTTTCACCATGTTGGCCAGGCTAGTCTCAAACTCCTGACCTTGTGATCCACCTACCTTGACCTCCCAAAGTTCTGGGATTACAGGCGGAGCCACCATACCTGGCTTTTTTTTTTTTTTTTTTTTTTTTTTTTTTTGAGACAGAGTTTTGCTCTGTTGCCCAGGCTGGAGTGCAGTGGCACAATCTTGGCTCACTGCAACCTCCACCTCCTGGGTTCAAGCGATTCTCCTGCCTCAGCCTCCCAAGTAGTTGGTACTACAGGCGCCCACCACCACACCTGGCTAGTTTTTGTATTTATAGTAGAGACAGGGTTTTACCATGTTGGCCAGGCTGGTCTCGAACTCCTGACCTCAAATGATCCACCTGTCTCAGCCTCCCAAAGTGCTGGGATTATAGGCGTGAGCCACCACGCCCAGCCTTTTAATTTATTCTTTTTTTTTTTTTTTTTTTTTGAGACAGAGTCTCACTCTGTCACCCAGGCTGGAGTGCAGTGGTGCAATCTCGGCTCACTGCAAGCTCCACCTCCCGGGTTCACGCCATTCTCCTGCCTCAGCCTCCCGAGTAGCTGGGACTACAGGCGCCCGCCACCATGCCTGGCTAATTTTTTTGTATTTTTAGTAGAGACTGGGTTTCACTGTGTTAGCCAGGATGGTCTTGATCTCCTGACCTCGTGATCTGCCTACCTCGGCCTCCCAAAGTGCTGGGATTACAGGTGTGAGCCACCGCACCCGGCCTTAATCTATTCTTATCTTTTCTTTTTTTTTTTTTTTTTTTTGAGATGGAGTCTCACTCTGCCACCCAGGCTGGAGTGCAGTGGTGGGATCTCAGCTCACTGCAAGCTCCGCCTCCCGGGTTCCCGCCATTCTCCCACCTCAGCCTCCCGAGTAGCTGGGACTACAGGCGCCCACCACTTCACCCGGCTAGTTTTTTGTATTTTTAGTAGAGACGGGGTTTCGCCGTGTTAGCCAGGATGGTCTCGATCTCCTGACCTCGTGATCCACCCATCTCGGCCTCCCAGAGTGCTGGGATTACAGGCTTGAGCCACTGCACCCAGCCTATTCTTATATTTTCTGTTTCTCTCTAGGCCCAAGTCCCCTACTCAGTTCTGAGGGGGATGCCCAAACCTTCACATGAGGGTCCTCAGAGAGCCTTTGGGGCAGAGGACTGGACACCAATTCAGGAGACACATCAAGCTCAGCTCTTGGCTGGGCTGAGGAGGCTTTGCAGAACTAAGCCTGGAGCTAAGTCTATGAATGGGGGGAGATGGGCTCAGAGCAGGTGGCTTGACGGGTCCTGCTGAGGAAAGAACCTGGGATTCTCCCAAAACTCTGTCCTCAATTTTTTCCCGCGGTCCAAACCTCCCCCGGAAAAGTGAGAACGGAGGGGAAGTGGGAGGAGAGCCAGGGAGGTGGTCCTTGCCCGCTTAGCTCAGGGATGTCTCGGCCCTTCCCTGGACAAGCCCACCCAGACCCAGGCTGCCCCCTTGGCCCCACACGACACCTGTCTGGCTCCACTTCCACCAGTTTTCCCTCTTGCATTCCAAGATGGGGCCTCCACCTGGGTGTCCCTCAGGCACCTCTTACCCAACATTTCACGACTGAATTTGGCTCATTCTTCCTGACCTGGATCTTCTCCTCTGGTGCACCATGTCAGAGACGGCCCCGCCATCCCTCCAGGCCCTCCCACCTTCTCTGATGCACCATGTCAGAGACGGCCCCGCCATCCCTCCAGGCCCTCCCACCTTCTCTGATGCACCATGTCAGAGACCACCCCACCACCCTCCAGTCCCTCCCACCGGGATTCCTCCTTCTCCCATACTCCCATGCCTGGTCCTGCAGACCCTATGATACTGACACCCCTCTGTGCTGTCCCCTCCTCTTTATCCCTGACCACCCAGGCTCACACATCACCACCTATCACCTGGGCTTCCCAAAGGCCTCCTCGTGGTCTCCCTGCCGTCAGCCTCTCCTCCAATCCATCATCCATGCAGACCCCCCGAGTCACCTCTCCAAAAGGCACATCTCACCATGCCCTCCCTCCCACAAAAAACCCCTCCATGGCTCCCCACTGCCCTCAGGATTGTCCAATTTCCTTGACTGACCACCAAGGAAGTCAAGGGGACTCATCTCCCCAAAGACTCCTCTACCGCCCAGCGTTTCAGCTACACCAGACTCCTCACCTCAGTGGCCCCACTCGGAGCCACTGCTCCTATGTCTCTTGCCCCAGATGTACTTTTCCTTCCTCTCCACATCTTCTCTAGCACCACCTCCTCCAGGAAGTCCCCTGAGACTGCCTACAGGATCAGAATAACCTGCCGCTCTTCAGGCCCCACGGGGCTAGTTCACCTCTCTCTGGTCGCTTCCCACTCTCTCCTCGACTCCCCTTTCACCAGACTGTGAGCAGGCGTGGCCATTTTTCTCTCCATGTCCCAAGCTCGTTATCCTGAGCCCAACCCTGGGGCTGGTACACAGGACACCTCAGTGATTATAGCTCCAACTAACAGCGGAGAAGCACCAAGCTCACCCCTGGCCCAAAGGGGGCCTGGGATACAGGCAGAGGAGGCAGGGCCACCCCGGGTTCAAGGGACGCACAGACGAAGTGGGCTGGGGGACAGCTTGAGAGGCTCCGAATCAGCTGGGGGTACAGAATCTACAATGGAGGCAGCAGAGGGGCGGGACGGGCGACCCTAGAGAGGTCCTTCTCTGCTCCAGGCCTCCTCCATGTCCCCAGCCAAGAAGTAAAGCTGATCATTCCAGCCCGGCCCAGTTCCCAGGGACCCCGTGGAGTGATGGGGACAATGATGATGATGGGGTCACAGAACACTCTCAGTGCCAGCACGTGCTGAGCTCTGACCGCGTGCCAGGCGCCACACTGAGCACTTTGCTGACTTGATCCCAATTAACCGTCATCCTATCGTTGGTGCCACTGCCGGTGTCCCCATTCCAAAGGTGGAGTTCAAGAGCTTGAACAACCCGGCTGGTTGCACGGTGGATGGAAAGCCGTTGGTGTGTGTGGAAAATGTGCCCGGCAGAGGGTCCAGGTCACCTGGAACTTCCACCCAGCATTCTGCTCCTCGTCTCAAGGATGGCTCCAGCCATCCCTCACCTCCCTGAGGAATCCTCCTGACTGCTCCTGCCTCAGCACCCGCGATCCCTCCAAGGAGGCTTCCCTAATTGTGCCAGTCACACTGACCACCGCAGCTCAGCCCCCTGAGTGTGCTGTGCTCCCCCCAGCACCATCCCCCAGTCATACCTCGCCGGGCACCGGGCCACCCCAGGCCAGACTGAGAGTCTCAGGTCTCCCCAAGGCGAGGGCTCCCTGGGGGTTGCTAGGCCCCCCGCTCCTGCCCCTCACAGTGCCGCGGTCCCAGTCCTGAGCCCTCCAGACCCACCTCTTCTTTGTGGGGGTGATCTCCGCCGCCCTCTTCTCTGGCAGGATGGCAGGGTTCCCACTGGGGGCGGCAACTCTCTTGCCCATGAGAGGCACCGTCTCCTTGGGGTGGGCATTCATGGCTGGAATACAACCACAGGGCAGATGATCAGGCCGAGGGGACGGGGGGAGCTTCAGGGAGTTTAGGATCCCCGTGTGGCTGTATCCAGCTCCCATTCACAGTCCCTGGGACAGGAAGCTCACTCCTCCCTTCCCAGGTCACCAACCCTTCTTCAAGGACACAGAAGCTGTCCCCAAAGCTTCCCCAGCTCCCTGCTCTAGCACCCTTGATGCTATGGTCCTAGGAGAGCCCAGGAAGGTGTCCCAGTAGAGACTACCATGCCCCGATCCTCTCTCACAACACCATCTCAGCCGACCGGTCCCCAGGCGGACTCCTGGGCACCGGCTCTGTTTTCTAGAGGCCCCTCTCTGATTTCGTGATGAGCAGCTCTCAAAGAGTTCTGACCTCCGCAGAGCAAGATTATCACCTCCTTTGCTCTAGACGTTATGCTCCTAGTAACACAGCCTCACGCTCCTCGGGTGTTTTGGATTCCTCAGTGTCCAGGTGGTCTCTGCAGCCAACACGCCAGTCATGTCCCCCGCCCTCCCAAAGCTGCATGTAACCAGCTTATGGCTGCCGTCCATTAGACTCCTCTCCCACCTGCAGGGAGCAGCTGAGTCCCCTTACCCCAGGCGGAGGAGGCCAACCCCTGTCCAGACCTGCTTTACTGATGCTCAGAGTGGGCTGGGCACGGTGCTGAGCCCCAAGGGGTGTGGGGATTGGGGAAGGGGGACTGATACATCTTCCAACAAGACCAGGACGGACTGTACAGGCTGCTGTGTGGAGGAAGGACAAGCCGGGCAGAGGGCACGGCCTGGAAGGGTCAGGAGTGGTAGGAGTGGAGTGAGCTGCTGTGGCCAGAGAACCTGGGGAGCTCATGGGGACCCTGGCAACGAAAGCTGTGTGGGCAAGCTGGGCCCTGTGAAGTCCTTGCACGCCGCATAAGAGCTGTGGCGTTAGCCGGACACGGTGGCTCACACCTCTAATCCCAGCACTTGGGGAGGCCAAGGTGGGCAGATGGCCTGAGCTTAGGAGCTCAAGACCAACCTGGGCAACATGGTGAAACTCTGTCTCTACTAAAACACAAAAAATTAGGGGGCATGGTGGTGCACACCTGTAGGCCCAGATACTCAGAAGGCTGAGGCAGGAGAATCGCTTGAACCCAGGAGGCGGAGGTTGCAGTGAGCCGAGATTGTGCCACTGCACTCCAGCCTGGGCAACAGAGCGAGACTCCGTCTCAAAAAAAATGAATAAAAAATAAATAAAGTTTTTATTAAACATAAAGAGCTATGGCTGAGCCCTGGGGGCAGCTGGGAGTTGGGTGCTGCATTGCGGTGTGGGGGACACCAGAAGCCAGGGGCCAGGACGAGGCTGCTGCAGGGACCATAGGGATGGGGAAGGGGGCAGCTGGCCACAGAGGGAGGACATGGGCTGGGAAAGGGTTGTGTGGACAGGTGGTGACTGTGCAGTCAGGGGGTGCCACTCTTAGCTTGAGTCACCCTCAGGGGACTCACCCAGAGACACATAGGTGGGGGCAGGAAGATGGATTCCTGTAAGAAGAACCAGCTGGGGCCACTGGTGATCCCACCCCAATAGGAAAGCTTCCTGGAGGAAGTTTCCGGAACCGGATGTCATCAGGCTAGAGAAAGCCCCCGCCCTCCAATTCAAACGGAGCAGGCTCAGGATCGGGGAGGCATCGGCGAGGGAGAGCTTTGGCCCCGGAGCGCAGGCACCTTGAGGCCAGGCAGGTGGAGTAGCCCACCGAGAGGGACTGCTGGGCTCCCGGCCTTCCCATGTCCAGTCACGGCCTGATGAGGATGGGCAGCCTTTACGGCTTTCCCCATCCACACGTGGCCTTTGGTGAACTAAAAGGCTGGGAGGCACCGAGCACGAAGGAGACAGATGAAGGGTACGTCTCACCCCTCCCAGGGCCTCTGTTTTCCTTTCTGAGAAGTGGGCTGAGTGGTCCCCAAGGACTCTGTGGCCCTGAGAGCTGGTTGCTCTCTGCCTTCCCTGGGCCTGAGAATGTGGCCTGCCGTGGGCCTCTGGGGCAGGAGAGGCTCAGGGAGCTCCGGACTGGGGCCGCAGCAGCTATCATGAGCTCCCTGAGTCACCCCATAAACCCCGCATTCTCACCTGCTGGACTCTCTGGTTGCCCTGGCCCTCCCTCTCTCTCCCAATCCCTGACACTGATTGAAATGGTCTTTCCTGGGCGACAGCTGCTGACTCAGCACCTGTGAGATGCCTGGGCCCCATCCCTCTCTCACGGTGGGGCCACCGCCTCCCATCCCGAACTCCCATCACACTCCTGCCCCAGAAAGCCACTTCCCTGGGCCAGCCTGGGGAGGCAGGAGCCTCTCCTCTGCCCCTCAGCCGTGGTGAGATTGAGATGTCCCTCCCCAGGATTCCCAAACCTCAGGGAAATGTTCCTGAGTCTGTAAGGACCTGTATTCTCACACGTCCCTACAGCCAAGAGCGCACGGCCTTGCTTTCCTCGCTGGGGCCCACGCTCCTTCCAGCCCTCCTCCCTAGGCCTATTGGCCAAGGGCAGACATGGCCCAGAGGACCTCTGAGGGCCATGCTCCGGGCTCCCCAGGGACCCTGGAGATGACCAGCTGCCTTGTGCAGGGAAGACTCACCTGGTGAGGTTCTGAGTGGTCGTGGCAACCCTTGCTCTGAGATCACCGCATGTCTGGGGCCCAAGGTCCCTGGGTGGGACCGTGGCTGAGGCGGTGGAAAGCTCTCATTGCAGGCAGAGGGATGGCTGGAATGAGGCATCAGAGGCAGAACTGGCTGGGCCACCTGCCCTCGGCGCCAGGCAGGCCACGCCCACCAGCCACAGCTGCATTGCCCGCCCGGCCGCCCACGTGGCCCGTGTGAGTCACCCCCACACCCACACAGCAGCCTCACCCCCACCGGGGAAAGGGCAGGGGAGGCTGCAGGTGCCAAGGTTGAAGTAATGGGTCCAACTCCTCCCTCTCTGGCATTCCATGCTGGGCAGGAACTTCCCATCTCAGGCCTCAGTTTTCCCAACTAGGAAATGGGAATCTTAACACCTACTTTCCAAGGCTGCCGTGAAGAGCCAAAGAGATCACAGAGGCGGGAGGGCTTAGTGAAGGGCCAAGTGCTCTGCTCTGTCCCCTGGGAGGGAACACCACAGCCCGGGCCTGGCCTGGTTGACCTCAGCACCGCCAGCTCCAAGACTTGGCACTTCTCAAAAGTCGGTTCCTGGGATCAGGTCTCTCGGGAACAGAATTCCCCATTTAATACTTTCCACCAACAGTCACCCATCATGACCCTCAGTGTCAGCCTCATCCCCTTCCCGGCTGAATGAGCCTGGCAGGTCATTTCTCCGAGCCTCAGTCTCCTCATCTGTGAAACGTGCTTCATAAACCCATTTTGCAAGGTTATCGTGAGGCTTCAACAAGTGCCAGTAGAAAGGGCCAGAACAAGGCCCAGGGCATGGCAAGCACTCAGTAAACAATGTCAGCTCTTAGCTGTGATTGCTTTTGTCATCTCCATGTATTCTCCCAGCGACTGCCCGGGCTGCCTTTCTCCAAGGCCAGGGCATCGCGGGAGGAATCGCTGCCCTCTCTCCCGACCCAGGCTGCCGCTGTGAAGCGGGTGGAGCGAGGTCAGGACGGCCCTGTGTGCCTCGCGTCACTCAGGAACTGCACACCTGCTCCTCGGGGCGAGATGCGGACAAGACACGGCTGGGACAGAGCAGGAAGTCTCCGCTGATGAGGCCGGAGCTGGCGCCTGCTGGGCAGGGAAATCCCCAGCTGTGAGCCTCTCGATTTCTCGTCATCACAACCTGCCTGGCCTGGGGAGGAGGCAGGAGGCGGGTGAGGCTTCCGGGCCATAGGAGAGCAGGACCCGTGGCCGGTCAGGGGCCGACCAGACCTGCAGGTGTGGGTGAAGCGGGAGACCAGTTCTGCCGTTGAAGTCAGGGGGTCCTGAAGTTCCCACTCACGATCTGAAATCTCATGACTGTGCCTGAAACTCCACCAGTAAAGCCCGACCTGGGGTTGAGCACAGCCTCCCGCCACCTGCTCACTCGCCGTCTCCCGACCCAGCCCTGCGCCCTCCCGGCTTGCCTCAGACGCCAGGGGAGGAGGCTGCTGCCAAATGTCAGCGCTTCCGTGTCGCTTGTGTTCGTGCCTTTTCTCAGCGGGCAGATGGGAGCTGGTGAAAAAGAAACCTGTCTCCCACCCAGAGGTGTGCCCTGTGCCCAGCAAGGAAGAAGGGACCCCCACTCTGCTATGAGAGGCAGCAGGAGCCAGGTCACCCAGTGGAGTCACAGTCACCACTTAGGAAGCCCGAGCCCATCCCAATCCCGCCCCAAACACAGGGAAGCAGCGGCTTCGGCCCCTTAGGTGGTCTGTGTTCAACCCCATTTAACCCAGCACCTCATGAGAGCCCATGGGAGAGGCCGTGGCAGGGACGCAGGTGGACGATGAGGGATTCAGAACTGGAGAAGGCCGTGTCCACCCTCGAGGAACTCGTGGGCCGCAGGGACACAGGCTCGGGCAGGAACCATGACCCACCAGGCAGGGCATCAGGACAAAATGGGCTGAGACCCCCAAGGTGGGAGGAAGTCCCTCTGACGGGGTGTAGGGGATGGGTTCGGGAAAGAGGGCGCATCTGCCTGGACTTGGAAGGAGGGAGGAAGCCACAAGAGAAAGCCACACCCACAGATGCTCAGAGGCCAGGACCACGGCATCCTCAAGGAGTGGTGAGAGGCTCAGGCGACACACAGACCCAGAGGGCTGAACAGAGATGGGGCCACAAGCCAGGCTGCAGCCCACTGAGTGACTCCAGGCCGCTGGGGCAGCCCTGACTCCTTAGTCCCACAGGGCTGTTGGCCCAGCCTCAGAGGGCTCATGGCCCATGGCCTGGTGTGGATGCTGTCACCAATATGACAGAAAGGAACGGACTCACTGGGCCGAGCCAGCACCCCACACCACGGCCGTGCCCCTGCCTGTCTAGCCCCAGCTGAGCCTTGCCAGGGTTCAAGCCCCTGGGGGGGTTTCTGTCCTGTGTTTGGGGCCCACACAGCAGCCACAGGAGTGTGCAACCATGAGTGTCATGCTGCAGGCGCCCAACTAGCACGGCCCGCCCCGTCTTGGCCAGCTCACAGCAACCTTTAGTGCCCATTCCCAGCCACCCCCATGCCTGGGAGTCTGGAAGGATGAAGGAGCTGCCCCCCCACCCCCAGTGTCCAACTCCTCACTCTTGGTGGCAGCCATAAGCCACGCTGTGCCCACCTTTCATTGTGATCGCAGGTCCTTCTCTGGCAGTGGATGGAACACATAGAACCTGGAGAGGCGACAGTCCCAAGAAGGAAACTTCCCAATTGGCACAACCAGGGGCAATGGGGCCGGAGCCTGGGGTGGGAAGCAGGCAGGGAGAGGGAGAGGGCAGCCTCTGGATATTCCTGCCCCAACTCCGCTCCCCCGAGGTCTGACTTTCAGACAGCCCCGAGGTGCTCATGGGTGCCCAGCCTGCCAGACTGAGCTCAGAGTGGAAGCCTTAGCCAGCAACGTCCATCCACATGATGCAGGGGCCGTCCTCTGCCTCTGTAAAGCACCTCACAGAGGACACACGAGGCATAATTGAACAGGCCCCCTCTGCCTCCCAAAACTCCCAAGCCCTGCAGACACGAAGCCCAAGCAACAAGCCCACAAGTTCCACCTGCACAGAGGGAGAAGGAAAAGGGGGTCTCTGTAGGGCAGGGGCAAGCAAGGAGGGGCCGGCCCCCTCACACACTCTAGGAAACGCCCTACTTGGTGCAGTGAGGAAGGAGAGAGGGAGCCAGGTAGACCTCCAACACCAGCCTCACGCCCGAGCAGGATGACCCGGACAATGGCCGGGAGAGGGTCCTGGCGGCCACCACTGTTCTTGAGCCAGGAGAGCTCAGCAGCTGCCCACAGTGGATTCTGGATTGTGGCTCATCCTGCTTCCCGGTGATGGCGGGAAGGACACGAAGACAGAGATAGCAGTAGACTTGACAGTTGCCAAGAGAGTCGGTTTTAAGTGTTCTCATCACACCGAAGAGTGAGGTGCTGTATGTGTGAGACAGCTTGATTTGGCCATTCCACACGTATTCATGTATCAAAACATCATGTCGTATGTTGTTAATACATACAATTTCATTTGTCCATTAAAAATCAACTTTAAAAAGCGTAAATATATAAATCAATAGCACGATGTAAAACATTTTTTGTTTCATTCCCGTTTTTACCATTTTGTTTTATGAGAGCATTAGTAAAGAAAAAGAACAGAGGCTGGGCGCAGTGGCTCACGCCTGTAATCCCAGGACTTTGGGAGGCGGAATCCTCAGGTGGATCACCCGAGGCTAGGAGTTCAAGACCAGCCTGGCCAACATGGTGAAACCCTATCTCTACTGAAAACACAAAATTAGCCGGGTGTGGTGCTGCACACCTGTAGTCCCAGCTATTCGGGAGGCTGAGGGAAGAGAATTGCTTGAACCCAGGAGGCAGAGGTTGCAGTGAGCCAAGACTGTGCCACCATGCAGCCTGGGCAACACAGCGAGACTCCGTCTCAAAAAAGAAAAGAAAAGAAAAAGAAAAAGAATGGAAAAGTGAAAAGGAACATGATCAAAACAAAAATATAACATGCTATAGTGTAAATGCATACAACGTATTGGTCAATGCTATTAACTTTAAATTAAACAGAGAGACAGAAAAAAGAGAAAAGATAAAATGACCACTACATACTTTTTAGAATGGCCCAAATCCAAAATGTGAACAGCACCAAATGCTGATGAGGACGTGGAGCCACAGGAACTCCTCGGTCATCACTGGTGGGAATGTAAAACGATGCAGCCACTTTGAAAGACACTTTGGTGGCTTCTTACAAAACTAAACATACTCTTAGCATCCAATCCAGCAACCACACTCTTTGGTGTTTACTCAAAGAAGCTGAAAACTTGTGCCCACACAAACATTGCCCATGGATATTTATAGCAACTTTACTCATAAATGCCAAACCTTGGAAGCAACCAAAATGTCCTTCACTAGGTGAATGGATAAAGAGTGATACATCCGGCCGGACGCAGTGGCTCACGCCTGTAATCCCAGCACTCTGGGAGGCTGAGGAGGGCAGATCATGAGGTTGGGAGATCGAGACCATCCTGGCTAACACGGTGAAACCCCGTCTCTACTAAAAATACAAAAAAAAAAAAAAAAAATTAGCCAGGCGTGGTGACAGGTGCCTGTAGTCCCAGCTACTCAGGAGGCTGAGGCAGGGGAATGGCATGAACCCAGAAGGCGGAGTTTGCAGTGATACAAGACAGTGCCACTGGACTCCAGCCTGGGAGACAGAGCAAGACTCTTGTCTCAAAAAAAAACAAAAGAGTGGTACATCCAATAGAATGGAATGTTATTCTCCAATGAAAGAAATGAGCTCTCATGCCATGAAAAGACATGGAGGAAACTCTAATGGAAAATACTAAGTAAAATAAATCAATCTGAAAAAGGCTACGATGATGCCAACTACATGACATGCTGGAAGAGGCAGAAGCACAGAGGCAGTAAAAGATCAGTGGTTGGCCAGGCACGGTGGCTCACATCTGTAATCCCAGCATTTGAGGAGGCCAAGGCAGGCGGATTGATTGAGGCCAGGAGTTCAAGACCTGGCCTGGGCAACATGATGAAAGCCCATCTCTACAAAAAATACAAAAATGAGCCAGGCATGGTGGCTCTCACCTGTAGTCCCAGCTACTCAGGAGGCTGAGGTGGAAGGATCCTTGAGCCCAGGAGGTCGAGACTGCAGTAAGCTGTGATTGCACCACTGCACTCCAGCCTGGGCGACAGAGCAGCAGAACTCCGTCTCAAAAAAAAAAAAAAATGGTCAGTGGTTGCCAGGAGCTGGAGAGAGACCGAAGAATAGGTGGAGCATGGAGGATTTTTAGGGCAATAAAATTCCTCTGTCTGATACTATAATGGCAAACGCAGGTCATGCATTTGTCAAAACCCCAAGAGTGACCACAGTGGACTTTGTGTTTTGTATTTTGGTTTCTTTTCTTTTCTTTTCTTTTCTTTTTTTTTGAGACAAAGTCACTCTGTCGCCCAGACTGGAGTGAAGTGACAAGACCTCAGCTCACCACAACCTCCACTCTTGGGTTCAAGCAATTCTTCTGCCTCAGCCTCTTAAGTAGCTGGGGTAACAGACATGTGCCACCACGCCTGGCTAATTTTTGTATTTTTAGTAGAGACGGGGTTTCACCGTGTTGGCCAGGCTGGTCTCAAACTCCTGACCTCAGGTGATCCACCTGCCTCAGCCTCCCAAAGTGCTGGGATTACAGGCGGGAGCCATGGCGCCCCGCCGGCCAGTTTTATTTTTAGAGCAACTTTAAGTTCACAGCAAAATTGACACCAAAAAGATATAGCGAGTTCTCATACACCTGCTGTGCCCACAACCTCCCCAGCTACTGACATCCTGCACCAGAGTGGTACATTGTTACAATCAGTGAATCGACACTGATACATCATTATCATCCAAAGTCCAGCTCATGCCTGTAATCCCAGTACTTTGGGAAGCCCAGGCGGGTGGATCACTTGAGGTCAGGAGTTCAAGACCAGCCCCACCAACATGGTGAAACCCCATTTCTACTAAAACTACAAAAATTAGCCAGGCGTGGTGGCAGGCGCCTGTCATCCCGGCTACTAAGGAAGCTGAGGCAGGGGAATCCCTTGAACCCAGGAGGCAGAGGTTGCAGCGAGCCGAGATCACGCCACTGCACTCCAGCCTGTCTCAAAGACTCTGTCTCAAAAACAAAACAAAGCAAAACGCTGATCCAATTTACAGAAGTTTGCAGCTGTCTGACACCCACACATTTTCTAAGAACGGCCTAGAGGTCAAGCACGGAGTCCCAGGCCCACAGCAGGAAGCGAGACGCCCTTCCACCTCCCTCTGGCCCAGGATAGGCTGGCATGCCCCAGCACATTCTCTGCCAGGCAGCCTGACACAGCAGTTAAGACCCAGGCTTCGGAGTCAGACTGCCTGGGGTCAAATCCAGGCAATGTGTTTACTGGCTGTGCAACCTTACTTTTGGAACCTTGATTGTCTCATCTATAAAACGGAACTAATAATAACTTCTTCACGAGCTGTTAGGAGACTTAAAGGGAGATGCACATGGAGCACCTTCATAAACGCTCCCCACATCCCAGCTGGTGGCCTCCCTCCTCCAGGCTCCGGGTTCACTTGCCATGGTCACACGCAGGCAGTGGGGGCACCAGCCCTCAGCTCTTCCGTGGGGCCTCCTATGTGGAGGCAGACACGATGCTAGACAACAGGGAGGAGGGATCCCAGCATTTCCTCCCAAAATACCTCTCCTGGTAGAGCCCAAGCCCCAGCCTCAGCCAAAGTTCATCCTTTCATGAACCAACATCCAATAATTCCACAACTCAACAACTCATTCTACATTCCGCAGATATTAACACAACCTGCCCACGTCTGGAACAGACCTCTCTTTCAGAGTATCTGTTTCTTAAGCTCTATTGTGTAAAGGAAGAGTCAGCAAACTCTTCTGTAAAGGGGCAGATAGTACGTTTTTTTATATTTTAGGTAAGCTTTTTATATTTTAGGCTTTGCAAACTATTTGGTCTCTGTCACAACTATTCATTTCTGCATGATAGCAGGAATGCAACCATAGCAATGCACACACACACACACATACACACACACATACACACACACATACACACATACACACACATACACACATACACGTACACACACACATACACACATACACGTACACACACGTACACACGTACACACACATACACACGTACACACACGTACACACACGTACACACACACAAACACACATACACACATACAAACACACACACGTACACATATACACACACACACATACACACATACACACATACACACACACACATACACACATACACACACATACACATACGTACACACATACACACATACACACACACATACACACATACACACACATACACACACATACACACATACACATACACGTACACACATACACATACACACATACACACACATACACGTACACACATACACACACACACATATACACACACATACACATACACACACATACACACACGTACACACATACATGCACACACACACACACACACGTACATACACACATACATACACACATACACACATACACACACATACACACACATACGTACATACACACATACATACACACATACACACATACACACACATACACACACGTACACACATACACACATACACATACACGTACACACATACACACACATACACATACACACATACACACACATACACACACGTACATACACACATACATGCACACACACACACACATACACACACATACGTACATACACACACATACATACACACATACACACATACACACACATACACACACACACAGACGTACACACACATACACACACGTACACACACACACAGAGATACAAACATGCATGCACACACACACACACCCCATGTGTGCACACATGCTTCCATAAGCAGCCTACACAGAGCCAGTTAGCTACGCCAGCCCATTACCTGGCACAAACTGTACACTTGACACGATATATATGTATACATATATATTTATTTGAGGATGCCACTGTGGATGGAGTGGAAGCATGTGCCATTGCGGGGAGGCAGGATTGGGGTCCCTACAAATGGAAGATCTTTCAAACACTCTTACCAAGTACCTTTGGGATGTCGTTCTGTACTTTTAACCTGAACAGCAATCGAGCTGATATTTTGGAGACTGTGATTGATCGTAAGGAAAGATGAAGAAGGCACTCCTGCAACAGCTTGAATCTGCCAGAACTGGGAGTGGGACGGCCTCCCCCATCTTCTCCGGGGAGTAAAGACCAACACCCCCAAACCACCCGGGCAGGTGAGCGTGGAGAGCGAGCACAAAACAGAGAGGAAGGGCTTCTGCGTTTTCCATCAAAGGAAGGTTTTTGTTCCCAAAGGTGTTTTCCTGGGCTTCGTTTACTTTTGCTTCTAGTAATGTAAAATAAAAGGAGGCCGGGCGCAGCGGCTCATGCCTGTAATCCCAGCACTTTGGGAGGCCAAGGCTGGCAGATCACCTGAGGTCAGGAGTTCGAGACTGGCCTGGACAACATGGTAAAACCCTGTCTCTACTAAAAATACAAAAATTAACTGGGCATGGTGGTGCTCACCTGTAATTCCAGCTACTCGGGAGGCTGAGGCAGGAGAATTACTTGAACCCAGCAGGCAGAGGTTGCAGTGAGCCAAGATCACACCACTGCACTCTAGCCTGGGCAACAAGAATGAGACTCTGTCCCAAACAAAAACAAAAACAAAAAATGGCTGGGCACGGTGGCTCACACCTGTAATCCCAGCACTTTGGGAGGCCAAGCCGGACAGATTACCTGAGGTCAGGAGTTCAAGACCAGCCTGGCCAACATGGCGAAACCCCATCTCTACTTTAAAAAATACAAAAAATTAGCCAGGCGTGGTGGTGCGTGCCTGTAATCCCAGCTACTCGGGAGGCTGAGGCAGAAGAATCACTGGAATCCAGGAGGTAGAGGTTCCAGTGAGCCAAGATTGTGCCTCTGCGCTCCAGCCTGGGGAAGAAGAGTGAAACTCTGTCTCAAAAAAAAAATAAAATAAAATCAAAGAAAACAAGGGCCTAACATGTCCCAGTAGAGACTGACCGTCCACACTGTTTAGGAAAGTGAGTAAAACCTCGAAAGCCTGTTAGGAGATTCACTTGGGACACAGACAGTTGGATGCACATCACTCCCCATACTTCCAACGCTTCCCACAGCTTGTCCGGTGCAGATCTGGGAACATGCTGGGCAGGCACAGACCAGGCCAGGCTGCTGACAGAGCCCTGGTGTTCCCTCGGCAGCCCCCCGTGGCAGCGAGGTCTCCTAAGGCCCAGCGTTAACAGTGCTGTCTGTGTGAGGTCCTCACTTCTCTCCGGAAGTGGGAGGACTCTTGAAGACCTCAGCGTCTTCTGGCTTCAGGGACCCTGAAAACTGTCGCAGGTGCACTTCCTCGGGCTGAGCAGAGGGCCTATCTCGAGTGCTTGCCTCTCTTAAAAGGGGGACCAGGGCAAAGTTCTTCCAGTGTCTGGCTGAAACTGAAGGGTAAAACACTATTACTACCTTGGATGCAGCAAAACAAACATTCCCTTCTTGGCCTCCCAAGTCTCCAGATAAAAGGAGGCCCAGGCTGGGCGTGGTGGCTCACGCCTATAATCCCAGCACTTTGGGAGACCGAGACGAGTGGATCACCTGAGGTTAGGAGTTCAAGACCATCCTGACCAACATAGTGAAATCCTATCTCTACTAAAAATACAAAACATAGCCGGGCATGGTGGCGCATGCCTGTAATCCCAGTACTTGGGAGGCTGAGACAGGAGGATCGCTTGAACCCGGGAGGCTGAGGTTGCAGTGAGCTGAGATTGCACCACTGTACTCCAGCCTGGGCAACAGAGGGAGACTCTGTCAAAAAAAAAAAAAAAAAAAAAAGAAGGCCCAGGCATGCAAGTGCTTCCTGAGGCACCTGGATCAGTGCAATGTCCTCCTCCCTCAACTGCTCAAAGAGCCTCATGCACTCTGGTTGTTCCTCAAATTCTCTTCCTCCATCCCACCCCGACTTGCTTGCAGCCTCAGGAGAGCCTATCGCCTGCCCCTCTCAGCCTCCATCTCCTTCCTGCCCAAGTGGGAGGGAGAGGAGGTCTCCACAGAGCAACGCCGAGGCCTGTCCCATGAGTGCCTCAACACCAGGGCAGCTCTGGGTGACGAGCACCAGCCAAAGAGGCAGGATTTGGGGTCCAGGCCCACTGCACTCCAGCCTGGGCAACAGAACGAGACTCTGTCTCAAAAAAAAAAAAAGAAAAAAAATTATAAAGGTGCAATCAGGCAACCTCCAACCATCCCCCATCCCTGCTCCAATTAACATGGATGTGTATATCCCTGCCCCTGGGTCAAAGCCTTTCTAAATATCACAGTGAACGTGCAGTGTTGTAAACCGCCAACAATGCCGTGCAAACGTAATACGAATCAACTGCCAAGTGAAACAGCAAATCTTGTCAAATATGTGGGATGTCACTAAATCAACAAGAGTGACATTGAAAAACTACTCAAATCACATGCAAAGCTATCTTTGAATAGCTCTCTGGTAAAGACAGACCAGTAAACAATTGACAAAGAGATCATCAATAAGCATTATTATGGGATGCAGGGATTGTTCCTAACTAAACTCATAGGAAAATCACATGATCGCAGGAGGCCTGTGGAAAAACCGATGGCGCCCTCGAGCAGTTTTCTAAAAATGAGCCTTTGATAAAATAGATTTTCGCTTCCAGCTATAATAGAGTATCTAGTACTGGGCTAGCCGTCCTGCTGCCAACGATCACAAAACTAGGCAACATACACGCAGCACGTGTTTTTCAGGGATAGGACATCAGGCAGAGTGAAAAACGGCAGTCCTTCAAGTAACACCCCCTTAGTGGCTAAAGATTTTTAAAAACTAAAAATCAAAAAAAGGCCAGGCACGGTGGCTCACGCCTGTCATCCCAACGCTTTGGGAGACCAAGGTGGGCAGATCACCTAAGGTCAGGAGTTCGAGACCAGCCTGACCAACATGGTGAAACTCTGTCTCTACTAAAAATATAAGAATTAGCCTGGTGTGGTGGTGGGCAACTTCAATCCCAGCTACTTGGGAGGCTGAGGTGGGAGGATCACTGGAACCCAGAAGGCAGAGGTTGCAGTGAGCCAAGATCGTGCCACTGCACACCAGCCTGGGCAACAGAGCAAGACATCATCTCATAAATAAATAAATAAATATATATATAAATAAATAAATAACTGCAATTCCTAAGAGAAGTGAAAATCACAAGGGGAGCCCTATGATCTCCCTAACTTTCTGCCTCGGAACAATTGCCCCAACTACAACGCCGTGAGCTGCAGTCTAAGCAAAGCATGGAATTGCCTTTGAGTGAAAGAGGAAGAAATCAAGAGCTGGGCAACTGAAGCAGCGGGAATCTGTGGATACGAGCCCTGGAGAAGAGGAGGAAAGATTTAAGGGGGTGGAAGCCCAGAAGTCTTTGGGGCAGGTGAGTCCCCCACAAGTCCTTGCTAAGAGCTGAGCTGTGCTAGTTCATGAGGGTGATCAGAGAGTGGCTCAGAGAGGCCGGGCACGGTGGCTGAAGCCTGTAATCCCAGCACTTTGGGAGGCCGAGACGGGCGGATCACGAGGTCAGGAGATCGAGACCATCCTGGCTAACACGGTGAAACCCTGTCTCTACTAAAAAATACAAAAAAAACTAGCTGGGCGAGGTGGCGGGCGCCTGTAGTCCCAGCTACTCGGGAGGCTGAGGCAGGAGAATGGCGTAAACCCGGGAGGCGGAGCTTGCAGTGAGCCGAGATCCGGCCACTGCACTCCAGCCTGGGCGACAGAGCCAGACCCCGTCTCAAAAAAAAAAAAAAAAAAGACAGTGGCTCAGAGGATTTAAAGGGTGTTAAGACGGTCTCTGGGCCTCTGAGACCCCCAGTACCACTCAACCTTGAACGTCTCTGTCTCATTTTCATAAAGATAGAAAACAGAATAGGGACCAAGAGGTTAGGGGCCAGGGAACAAGGGGTCAGGGAGGAAGGGACATAGAGTTATTACACAGGCACAGAGTTTCCGTTTGGGATGATTAAAATGTTCTGGAAAAAGGCCGGGCACGGTGGCTCACGCCTGTCATCCCAGCACTTTGGGAGGCCAAGGCAGATGGATCACCTGAGATTGGGAGACTAGCCTGGCCAACATGGTAAAACCCTGTTTCTACTATAAAAATACAAAAATTAAACAGGCATGGTGGCACGCACCTGTAATCCCAGCTACTCGGGAGGCTGAGGCAGGAGAATCGCTTGAACCCAGGAGGCAGAGCTTGCAGTGAGCCGAGATTGCGCCACTGCACTCCAGCCTGGGCGACAGAGTGAGGCTCCGTCTCAAAAAAAAAACAAATTCTGGAAATAGATAGCGGTGATAGCTGTGCGATAATGTAAATGTACTTAATGACACTAAATTGTACACTTAAAAATGATTTAAATGGTAAGTTCTAGGAGATAAATATTTTACCACAGTTTTTTACAATTAAATACGAAGTAATTCAAAAACAAAGTGTTCAGGGTTGTAATTATAACTCAAAATTTGTCCACTACAAACTGCCTGCTTCATTTTTAAGTGTCCTCAATTAGACATTTATTGAATGTTTTCTATTAAATGTTTACCAGTAACCATTAAACAGCTTCCTTTCTGGTAGTAATTTTCCTCGGGGTTTTTCTATTTTTTCTTTTTTTGAGACAGAGTCTTATTCTGTTGCCCAGGCTGGAGTGCAGTGGTGCAATCTCAGCTCACTGCACCCTCCGCCTCCCAGGTTCAACCAATTCTCCTGCTTCAGCCTCCTGAATAGCTGGGATTACAGGTGCCCACCACCATGCCTGGCTAATTTTTGTATTTTTTAAGTAGAGATGGGGTTTCACCATGTTAGCCAGGCTGGTCTCGAACTCCTGACCTCAGGCAATCCACCTGCCTCGGCCACCCAAAGTGCTGGGATGACAGGCGTGAGCCTCTCCGCCCAACCTCCTTGGAGTTTTTCTGCTCAAGGCATCCCTTTCCTCTTCTCACCCTCCCCTCTTCTCCACCTGCCCAGCTGTGTCCATGAGTGACAAGTGTTCCGGTCTGCCTGTTTGTGTCCGCACAGCCTCACAGAGCTATGACGTCGCATGCACACGTGCGCAGTGAGGAGCAGGGCCGAGGAGGCAGGGCAGCCCACACAAGGAGGCGGGGCGGGGCTGGGCTGCATCCCCTGGGGCGCTGAGGACAGGTGCCTGGGCTGGAGATGCTGGCACAGCCGCTTGCACAGGCCCAGTGAGTCGTCAGTGGTGACAGCACGCGTGAGGCACTCAAGTCAGCCCGTGACTATGTGCACATGGCTGACGTCAGGAGCTGCTACAGTGCCCGGGTCCTGGGGAGGAGCCTGGCAAGGCGTAGGGAACCTGCAAAGCTCCCCCTGCCCAATGTCAGGCCACCAGCCAAGGAGGCGCGAAGCACAGGTCCCTCACGCCTCACCTCTGCTTGACCGCAGGGAGAAGCTCAAGGTGCGCTTGACGCCCTCACAGTTGCCCGGGTCTTCGTTGATGATGCCCACGTTGGTGTTCCAGGTGGTCCAGTTCACCTCGTCCACCCTGCAGGGTAAGGGGTGAAGGGAGCCTGAGAGCTGTGCCCAGCTTCCCAGGCCGAGGGCTCTGCCCACAGGCCAAGCCCAAGAAACCCACCCGTCAGGGTGGTGACACGGCGGGTCGGGACGGCAGAGAGGACCTGATTTTTGGACACCATCCCCAAAGATGTGATCTCTGACCACACTGTGAGGTCCAGGGATGTTACACATTGGATGCCAGGCTCTGACCCTGCTCACTAGAAGACCCCTTCTGGACACCTCGAATTTTCCAGAATTTAGTGTCTGGGCGCCACCAGCCGAGATCGAAGATGGGTCCCCCGTGCACGCCCACAACGGAGCTCAGGACAGCCCCAATGCCCATAGCTGGTGTGGGGAGAGCCCCCTGTGCTCATGACCAGCCCCAGGAGGCCCGGAGGCAGGCTCTGTGTCCACGGGGGAGCCCCGAGGCTCCCAAGCTCTGATTCAGGTGGAGCCTGGGCGTTACCTGAAGCACCACCTGTAGTCGTCCTTGCCGTCAGGTGTGTATCCCACCTGCAGCAGCTTGCCTGAGCGGAAGGCCTTCCTCATGCACTTGAGGAAGCTCTTCTCCGTGTCCAGGATGGTGATGGCTCTCTGCAGGAGGACACCAAGGGCAGAGGAGCTGAGGAGCAGAGGGTGCATCCCAGGGCCTCCCTGGCTGCCAGTATCCGCCTCCCCAGGGGCTCTCCCAGGCCCAGATGCCTCCTGGCTGGCTGTCCACGCCCTCCATGCTAGCTTGGTTTCTGTAGCCTGCCGGGGGCACACTTTACGCAAGGGGCACAGCCCGGCCAGCCCAGACCTGTGCAGGTGCCACTGGTGCCTGCCGGGCCTGGGCAGGGCAGCCCCAGGAGTGGTACGGAGTATCCCAGACCCTGCCCTGAGGAGCTCACAAGGGGCAACATTGGGTAGGGACTGAAAGCAGGGCCTCGGGGTGAGACTGTCTGGGCCAGGTCCTGGCTCTGCCACTTACTAGCCATGTGGCCTTGAGTACAGATACCTAACTTCACTGTGCCTCAGCGCCTTCATTCAAAAATGGAACAGTATAGCCAGGCGCACTGGCTCACACCTGTAATCTCAGCACTCTGGGAGGCCAAGGCAGACAGATCACCTCAGGTCAGGAGCTCGAAACCAGCCTGGCCAACACGGTGAAACCCCATCTCGACTAAAAATACAAAAATTAGCTGGGTGTGGTGGCGGGCGCCTGCAATCCCAGTTACTAGGGAGGCTGAGGCAGGAAAATTGCTTGAACCTGGGAGGCAGAGGTTGCAGTGAGCCAAGATCGTGCCAATGCACTCCAGCCTAGGCAACAAGAGCGAAACTCCATTTCAGAAAAAAAAAAAAAAAAAGGAAGAGTAATAGAATCCACTTCACAGGACTGTTGTGAGGATTAAATGAGATCAGGTAAGACAGACAGTTAGTACAGTCCTACAGTCCCTATCACAGAGAAAGTGCTTCTTCATAAGAAAGAAACTTATTATTAGTAGTTGGGGATGCAGGTGTGGCCCACAGGGCTCAGAAATGTAGCTGTCAGGGCCCTGCCTCATGGTAGCTGCTCCCCTGAGTCTGGCCTCTGGTGCCCACCTTACGCCAGGCTCCTCTGAGGTGGACATCCCGTGGGGCTGAGCCCTCCCCCTTCTTCCCTCCAGGACCACCCAGACCACAGCCAAGCACGGTGTCTATAAACACCAGCTAAACTCATCTGCCCCTGAGCAAGTGCTGGCCGGGGGAACTTGCTGGAAGCCTGCTGAGGGAGGTGCTCAGGCTGGATCCCTGGGCCTGGCCGGGCTTTCTGCCCCCTCCTCAAATCCTGCAGGGCTCATGTGCCCAGTGGGGTAAAGCAGCGGACAGAGAGGCCCACACCCTCCTGGCCACTCACCGCCCCCTACTCCACCCACCCACCTGCAGCCAGCTGTGTAAGACAGCGGACAGAGCAGCCCACACCCTCCTGGCCGCTCACCGTCCCCACCCACCCACCCACCCACCCACCTGCAGCTTCCAGATGTTCTTGCTCTCCTGTGCGATCTTGTTGACCGTCTCGCCCATGAGGGCGATGAGCATGTTGAGCAGGAGGATGTAGGTGAGAATCACATAAGCCAGGAGCAGGATGATGAAGACAGCCTTGAAGTCGTAGTTCTCGGTGAACTCCAGGTCCCCCATGCCGATGGTGAACTTGAAGAGCTCCAGGCAGGTGGAGTACAGGCTGTTGTAGGAGCTATCGGGGGGCCTGCAGCCAGGCCCCCGCCACCTGTGCGAGGTGGACTCAGACGGCAGCGAGTTGTTCTTCCCGTCTTCAATCAGCGTCACCACCGCTACAGGGCACGGGGAGGGCGGGGTGCCACTGGATAGAAGCCAACACCCCAAGTCCCCTGACATACACCCTCCTGCTCGGTCAGTCTCCAATAACTTTGTGAGAAGTTATTTTTAAAGCACCCCTTCTTTAAAACTAACAAAAAATTTTCAAAGTATATTTTTAAGAACTTTATCATCATCTGCTAGAAAAATAAATAAATATGTAAATCTCTATGTACAATGTGAATATAGCCAACTTTGCTCAGTGTACAACCTGCTTAACCGTACATGTCAGCTCTGGCTCCACACCTGCTTTGTCCCTCACACCCTGTTGGCCTGCATCCCTCAGAGGTCCATTTTGCAACCATGAGCACAGAGCAGCTCAGAGCAGAATGACCTCTCCCCACATTCTGCCTGCTTCTTTGGGAAGTGTGGCCAGCCCAGAGTCTGAGGGCCTCTGTAGCAGTTGTGCACTGTGGTTGCTGCTTATCAGTATCCACTAACCCCTCGGCCTAGTCCCTTCCTGTACCTACTGAAATAAATGCAAGGCCTTCAGATCCAGGTGCCAGAGCCCACACCTATTAGGTCTGTCCTAGCCACAGCGGCCCATCCCTCCCAGCCAGAGATTCCAACACAAACCGCAGGGTGGGGACAGGGAGGGTGCACCATGTGAACTAGGCAACTGTGGGACTCGGGTGAGCATCAAAGCAGAGTCCAGTGCTCAAAAAATGACATGGAGGCCAGGCACGGTGGCTCATGCCTGTAATCCCAGCACTTTGGGAGGCCGAGGTAGGTTGATCACCTGAGGTCAGGAGTTTGAGATCAGCCTGGCCAACATGGTGAAACCTCATCTCTACTAAAAATACAAAAATCAGTGAGGTGTGGTGGCGGGCGCCTGTGATCCCAGCTACTCGGGAGGCTGAGGCAGGAGAATCACTTGAACCCAGGAGGCGGAGGTTGCAGATCATACCACTGCACTCCAGCCTGGGTGACGGAGCGAGACTTCATCTCAAAAAAAAAAAAAAAAATGATGTGGACATGTCAAAAGAGCACAGGAGCCAGCTGGAAGGGACTCCCTGTGACTAATCTCAGACAATTTGAGTATAAAATAAAAGAGGAGGCCGGGCACGGTGGCTCAAGCCTGTAATCCCAGCACTTTGGGAGGCTGAGATGGGTGGATCACGAGGTCAGGAGATCGAGACCATCCTGGTTAACACGGTGAAACCCCGTCTCTACTAAAAAATACGAAAAACTAGCTGGGGGACGTGGCGGGCGCCTGTAGTCCCAGCTACTCGGGAGGCTGAGGCAGGAGAATGGCGTAAACCCAGGAGGCGGCGCTTGCAGTGAGCTGAGATCTGGCCACTGCACTCCAGCCTGGGTGACAGAGTGAGATTCCGTCTCAAAAAAAAAAAAAAAAAGAGGATAGTCAGGATCATAACCCACTTAACGAAGTGAGAATCCCTGAAAACAAAAGACTGCATGGGGCCATGCTGATACAAATAAATACGCAGGAGTGGGGAATGGAAAGCTCTTCTCCACAATAGAATGCCAGGTCAGAAATGCACAAGCAATGATGGAGTTAGAAGATCATCATGTCCGGGCGCAGTGGCTCACGCCTGTCATCCCAGCACTTCGGGAGGCCAAGGCAGGTGGATCACCTGAGGTCAGGAGTTGGAGACCAGCCCGAGCAACATGGTGAAACCCCATTGGTACTAAAAATATAAAAATTAGCCGGGCATGGTGATGGGCAGCTGTAATCCCAGCTACCCGGGAGGCTGAGGCAGGAAAATTGCTTGAACCTGGGAGGCGAAGGTTGTAATGAGCCAAGATGGCACCACTGCATGCCAGCCTGGGTGACAGACAGAGACTCCTTCTCAAAAAAAAAAAAAAAATCATCATTTGGCCACCATGATAGGATGAAGTGATTCAGGTAAGACTCATCAAGGGATGCTAACACTCCTGGGTGAAAGTCTGATGAGAAACAGACTAGTCACATAGTTTCAAAGCATCTCCTTGAAAAGTATCCATTACGAAGGTAAATATAGTAGTTTTACAGTGGAAAAGTCTGGCAGATCAACCAAAACCAACTCATCGATGCTAACGTCACCAGAAGTGAGACAGACATCATGTGACTTCCAATAAAACACACAGCAGAAGACATAAGTTGCTTCTTGATATTCTGGACAAAATTGCATGCCTGGCTATAATCATGAGGAAACATCAGACACACCCAAATTCAGAAACATTGTCAAAACCACTGGTCTCTACTCATTACAAATTCTAAGGTTGCAAATGACAAGGGATGACACAGGAACTGCCCCAGATTAAAGGAGACTAAGGCCAGGTGCAGTGGCTCACGCCTGTCATTCTAGCACTTTGGAGAGCCGAGGCGGGCAGATCACTTGAGGTCAGGAGCTCAAGACCAACATGGTGAAATCCCGTCTCTACTAAAAATACAAAAAAAAAAAAAAAAAAATAGCCAGGTGTGGTGGTGGGCACCTGTAATCCCAGCTACTCGGGAGGCTGAGGCACAAGAATCACTTGAACCCTGGAAGTGGAGGTTGTAGTGAGCCAAGATGGTGCCACTGTACTCCAATCTGGGCAACAGCATGAGACTCTGTCTCAAAAAATAATTAATGGCCAGGCACGGTGGCTCACGCCTGTAATCCCAGCACTTTGGGAGGCCGAGGTGGGTGGATCACCTGAGGTCAGGAGATCGAGACCAGCCTGGCCAATATGGTAAAACTCTATTGCTATTAAAAATATAAAAACTAGCCAGGCATGGTGGTGGGCGCCTGTAATCCCTGCTACTTGGGAGGCTGAGGCAGGAGAATTGTTTGAACCCAGGAGACGGAGGTTGCAGTGAGCCAACACAGTGCCACTGCACTCCAGCCTCGGCAACAGAGACTCTGTCTTAAATAATAATAATAATTAATTAATTATTAAAGGAGACCAAAGAAGCATGACAATGGAAGGTAATGCATGATCTCGGATTCTCATTTTCTGATAAAGACATTATTAGGACAAGTGGTGAAATTCAAATAAGGACTATGGGTTAGCTAATAGTGTGGGTCGATATTACCTTCTTGATTGTGATCATTGAACTGTGTTTATGTAAAATAACTTTCTGAAGTATTTCATGGTAAAGGGCTGATCATATCTGCAACTTACTCTCAGTTTTTTTCCACGTGGCATATGTGTTCATGTTTGTGCGTGAGCATGTGTATGGGGTAGAGAAAGTAGTAACATAAAATGTGATAATTTGGGGGGAATCTGGGTCAAGAGTGTAGAGAAGTTATTAGTTCTATTCTTGCAACTTGTCTGAAGTCTGAAATAATGTCAAAATTAAAAGTTGAAGGGCCGGGCGTGGTGGCTCACACCTGTAATCCCAGCACTTTGGGAGGCTGAGGCGGGTGGATCACAAGGTCAGGAGTTCGCAACCAGCCTCAGCAACATGGTGGAAACCCCGTCTCTACTAAAATACAAAAAATTAGCTGGGCGTGGCATTGTGCACCTGTAGTCCCAGCTACTCGGGAGGCTGAGGTAGAGAATTGCTTGAACCTGGGAGGCAGAGGTTGCAGTGAGCCGAGTTTGCGCCACTGCACTCCAGCCTTGGTGACACAGCGAGACTCCGTCTCAAAAAAAAAAAAAAAAGAAAAAGAAAAAGAAAAAAAAAAAAAAAAAAACCTGAAAAACCAACTGAGCCAAAATGCTATGCGACAGCCACAGCACTTCCAGCCTGGAAAATCCTGAAAGCATTTTATGTATCATGTGGGCCAAGTTCTGGGGCTCATTTCAGTGTGTCCTTGGTCCACCCTCTGTCACTTGCAGACATGCACCTGCCTACCAGGCACCTTCTCATTCAGCTCCTGGCAGAGTCTTCAGGAGGTTCAGGCAAGCAGGACCCCTGCCCTTCCCCATCCCTGACCAAGCTCATTACCTGTGGAAAACCCGAACAGGAAGACGACATAGACGAACATGAAGCGACACAGGTCCCTCAGGATCATCTGCAGGAGACAGCAGGCTCGTTAGAGCCGAGGCCAGGTCCGGGAGGAGCTGAGGGAAGGGCCGGGCCGCACTGGCCTGGGGGCGCATCTTGAGAACACGCAGGAGGGTTTGCTTTGCTGGTTCTCAGCTCGGGGCTCATGAGGGAGTCACCCACCCTCCCCCCGTAGCCTTTGCTCTGGTCGGGAGATGGAGGCCTGGTGTGCAGAGGGGGTCAGGTTTCAGGGGATCCCCCTGCACACACCTGGGTCAGGGCTAGATTGCTTGCTTCTTGGAAAATGGGCTGGGAGCTAAACCAGCCCCTTCCCAGGCAAGACAGAGAGGATGGGCGGAGTTCCTGGGACAGCATCTCACCCGCCCACGAGGTGAGCAGGCTCTGAGGAGACCCACTGGGGCCCAGGGCACCCACCTTCTCTATCATGACAGCGTAGATGCCCATCTGCTGGAAGCCACGGGTGTAGTAGAGCATGTTGGTCCAGCCCAAGGCCAGGGAGAACACCATGGAGGCCACGTACTCCTTGAGGTGGCTGAAGTACAGCACCACGGTGGCCAGCATGAACAGTGACTGCAGAAAGCTGAGGGCGGAGGGGCAGAAAGCTCCGTCTATAGGAACCCGGGAGGCCTGGCGCCCCCAGAACAAAAGGCCGCAGGCTGCTCAGAGGACCAGACTGCAGGCCACGATAGGAACTAGAGTTGGGCTGTCCTGCTTCCTTCAGCCCAGGCGTTCTCTATGGGAGCAGCATCATCCCCAAGGAGCAGAAATTGGCTTGGTGAGGAGGTGTGCAAAGTCTCACTCTTTTTATGTATAAAGCACAGATATAAATATAGTACATAAAGGCCAGGCACAGTGGCTCATGCCTGTAATCCCAGCACTTTGGGAGGCTGAGGCATGCGGAGCATGAGGTCAAGAGTTCGAGGCCAGCCTGACCAACATAGTGAAACCCCACCTCTACTAAAAATGCAAAAAAAAAAAAAAAAAATTAGCCAGGCATGGTGGCGTGTGCCTGTAATCCCAGCTACTCAGGAGGCTGAGCCAAGATCACGCCACTGCACTCCAGCCTGGGAGACAGAGTGAGACTCTGTCAAGAAAGAAAGAAGAGAAAAAGAGAGAGAGAGAGAGAGAGAAAGGAGGGAGGGAGGGAGGGAGGGAGGGAGGGAGGAAAGGAAAGAAGGAAGGAAGGAAGGAAGGAAGGAAGGAAGGAAGGAAGGAAGGAAGGAAGGAAGGAAGGAAGGAAGGAAGGAAGGAAGGAAGATAAAAGGATATATAGTGGCCAGGCGTGGTAGCTCACACCTGTAATCCCAGCACTTTGAGAGGTCGAGGTGGACAGATCACTTGAGGTCAGTAGTTCGAGACCAGCCTGGCTAACACAGCGAAACCCCGTCTCTACTAAAAATACAAAAATTAGCTGGGCAAGGTGCACACCTCCAATCCCAGTTACTGGAGACGCTGAGACAGGAGAATTGCAATACTATATAGAACACTGTTTCTATTAGGCAGGTAAATCAGTGTGTGCTAAACCTACAGACCTTGCCTCTTGAGTTTGCCTTTCGGGGCTAAAGTATAGGTATCTCAAGATTAGGGAGAAAACAGAGGAAAATAATCCATTCTACCAAAAAGGTGTCTGCACTCCTGTGTTTATCAAAGCACTATTCACACAATAGCAAAGCATGGAATCAATCCAGGTGCCCATCCATGGTAGACTGGATAATCAAAATGTGGTACGTATATACCATGGAATACTATGCAGCCATAAAAAAGAATGAGAGCATGTCCTTTGCGGCAACATGGATGCAGCTGGAGGCCATTATCCTAAGCAAATTAACACAGAAACAGAAAACGAAACCCCACATGTCCTCACTTATATGTGGAGCGAAACACTGGGTGGCCACAAGCACAAACACGGGAACGATAAACACTGAGGATTCCAAAAGGGCGGCAGCCAGGAGGGGGACCAGGGTTGAAGAACTACCTATCAGGTACTATGTTCACTACTTGGGTGACCAGATCATTAAACCCCCAGACCAAACCCGCACTTGTACCCCCAAATCTAAATTCTTTAAAAAAATTAAAATAAAAAAGTGTACCTTTCACGATCATGTAAAATAAAGCTGATTCTAGTTTTACTTGCCCAGAAAAAAAAAATTGGGGTGAAAGGGTGGGGTTTGTGAGTCCTACGGACAAGCTAACTGCAAGAGATTCAAAATCATTCCTTGCTCTTCCGGGAAGGAAGAGATCAGGACAGGGGCTGTGAGCCGAGATCCCATTCCGGAGTCCTCGGCACGTACTGGGGCTTGAGGCTCTGGCTTACTTTCTGAAGGAAGGAGGTTCCCTGCCACATCCGTACTGTTCCATTAATTTATTTAAAGGTGGCATCTCGCTCTGTCACCCAGGCCGGAGTGCAATGGCACGATCTTGGCTCACTGCAACTTCGTCTCCCGGGTTCAAGCAATTCTCCCACCTCAGCCTCCTGAGTAGCTGGGATTACAGGTGCGTGCCACCACGCCCGGCTAATTTTTGTATTTTTAATACAGACAGGGTTTCACCGTGTTGGCCAGGCTGGTCTTGAACTCCTGACCTCAAGTGATCTGCCCTCCTCAGCCTCCCAAAGTGCTGGGATGACAGGCATGAGCCACCGCGCCCGGCCATCCACACTGTTCTATAACTGTGCTTTCACTCATCTGCCTCCTTCTAAAGCAGTGGTTCTCAACCAGGAGTGATTCTGGCACCGCCCCCGAAACAAGTGAGGGGCCTTTGGCCGTATCTGGAGATGTTCTTGATTGTCAAGGCTGGGGGATGGGGAAGAGCTCCAGGCATCTGCGAGTAGAGACCATTGATGCTGCTAAACATTCGACAGTGCACGGGGCAGCCCCACCCCCCACCACAACTAAGCACCATCCAGTCCAAAATAGCAACAGTGCCAAGGTTGCAGAACCCCCCGTTAAAGCCAGGAAACTCCCTAAAGGCGGGCACCATGTCTGTTTCATCCAGTATTCCAGGGCCAACCCCGTGAACGGCCGATGGATGGACAATGAGTGGGAAGGTGAACCAGGGCACATGTCACTTGGACTGTAAGCCACGGCACGGTTGCTCCATCCCCGGCCCCTGACGCAGAGCAGGCCCTCAGTATTCATTCATGCCCCGAGTACGTATTGAGCGCCTTCCGTCACTCCCTCAGCATGTTCACTGAGGTCCCACTATGTGGTCCCAGGCCCGGCGTGAGTGAGAGCTCAAGTGAGAAGTGACTGCTGTCACCTGGGGCCTGGACTGGGAATGAGTCAAAGTGTCACTTACAAAAGCATCTCACTGTAGCTGTCCACAAACAGGGTCTTCATCGACGGCCGCCTCTGCAGGAAATACTGAATCTGCAGGTAAACAGAGAGAGTAAGATCCCAGGCAATGCTCGATGTGGCTAAACGGTGAGCGTTCAGATGCTTCCTGAATGGCACCACGATGGGGCGGCCGAAAGTGTGAAAGCACAGATTGTGAAAAGAGCAGAACGGCGTGGGTCAGGCCAATGGGGTAACACTAGGTGGCCCAGTCAGTAGAAATTGTTAAAAATACACGGTGGAAGCCGGGTGTGGTGGCTCATGCCTGTCATCCCAGCACTTTGGGAGGCCAAGGCGGGTGGATCACCTGAGGTCAGGAGTTCGAGTCCAGCCTGGCCAATATGGTGAAACCCCGTCTCTACTAAAAATACAAAACAATTAGCTGGGTGCGGTGGCACGTGCCTGTAATCCCAGCTACTCATGGGGCTGAGGCAGGAAAATTGCTTGAACCCAGGAGGCAGAGGTTACAGTGAGCCAAGCTGGTGCCACTGCACTCCAGCCTGGGTGACAGTGAGACTCCGTCTCAAAAAAAAAAAAAAAAAAAAAAAAAAAATTACACAGTGGATTTACAACTATACCCAGAAGTACAGACAGGAAGGAAAATCATCAAAATGTTATCAGTTGCTGTATTGAATTGGACAAATTGCTTTCTTCTTTCTAATAGACGCTTTTTCCTAATTCTTTTTTTTAAGAGATCAGAGTCTCACTATGTTGCCCAGGCTGGTCTCAAACTCCTGGCCTCAGGCTCCCAAGTAGCTGGGATTACAAGCATGAGCCACTTTTTTCTTAATTTTTCACATGCCGAGCATACTTTTCTCTTAATTTTAAGTAAGCATTAAAATAAAAATTCTTGTAACAAGCTGCCACTGTCAGCCGTGAGTCCTGTCCAAGACAGCCCCACACTTCTGCTCCCGCCCACAGGCCAATCCTGCTTTTGCCACTCCAGCCACACTTGCTACCGTGGCATTGTACTTTACTGTAATGTAAACCATGAGTGTGAAAAAAAAGACAGTTGTCTCTGTGAAGACAAAGTTCAATGACAGAACAATTCCATAAAGGTGAGTGACTTAAAAAAAAATTGGGTAGAGCTTACACCAAAAAAGACTGGGGGATAAAACTCACAATCAAAGGCCGGGCGCGGTGGCCCAAGCCTGTAATCCCAGCCTTTGGCCTTTGGGAGGCCAAGGCGGGTGGATCACGAGGTCAGGAGATTGAGACCATCCTGGCTAACATGGTGAAACCCAGTCTCTATTAAAAATACAAAAATTAGCTGGGCGCCGTGGCACACACCTGTAGTCCCAGCTACTCAGGAGGCTGAGGCTCGAGAATCACTTGAATCCAGGAAGCAGAGGTTGCAGTGAACCGAGATCACACCACTGCACTCCAGCCTGGGCAACAGATCGAGACTTCATCTTAGAAAAAAAAAATCATAATGGGGCCAGGCACAGTGGCTCACGCCTGTAATCCCAGCACTTCGGGAGGCTGAGGTGGGCGGATCACGAGGTCAGGAGATTGAGACCATCCTGGCTAACACGGTGAAACCCCGTCTCTACTAAAAATACAAAAAATTAGCCGGGCATGGTGGCGGGCGCCTGTAGTCCCAGCTACTCGGGAGGCTGAGGCAAGAGAATGGCGTGAACCCAGGAGGCGGAGCTTGCAGTGAGCTGAGATCGCGCCACTGCACTCCAGCCTGGGCGACAGTGAGACTCCGTCTCAAAAAAAAAAAAAAAAAAAAATCACAGTGGAGCCTGGGCATGGTGACAGCTTCCTGTAGTTCCAGCTACTCCAGAGGTTGAGGTGGGAGGATCGCTTGAGCCCGGGAGACAGAGGTTGCAATGAACCATGATCACACCACTGCACTCCAGCCTGGGTGACACAGCAAGACCCCATCTTATAAAACTTAAAATTAAAATACTACAAGGGTTTCTGGGGTCAAGAAAAAAAAAAACCCAACGATCATCTGAAATTCTACATTCAGACTTTTTTGTATGCATCTAAGTTCTCACTCTTCTTTAAAGAAGCTGAAACTCAAAATCTTAGATGATAGAAATATGGTTTTTGCAAGAAAGGTGGCATAAAATCTGAAACAGTGAGTCCCACATTCAAAGAAAAGATTACTCCTGCATTTAAAAAAAAAAAAATGGCCAAGGATTGCACATATTTGAGTTTCTAGTTAAAAATAAGACAATTCCTTACTGGTGCAATGGCTCACGCCTGTAATCCCAGCACTTTGGGAAGCTGAGACAGGCAGATCACCCGAGGTCAGGAGTTTGAGACCAGCCTGGCTAACATGGTGAAACCCCGTCTCTACTAAAAATACAAAAAAATTAGCCAGGCGTGGTGGCAGGTGCCTGTAATCCCAGCTACTTGGGAGGCTGAGGCAGGAGAATTGCTTGAACTCAAGAGGCAGGGGTTGCAGTGAGCCAACATCGCACCACTGGCCTCCAGCCTGGACAACAAAGTGAAACTCCATCTCAAAAAACCAACCAAACAAACAAAGATTCTAGTATGCATGGAGATTTCCTTCATTGCTCAGAGCTTTAACAGACTGGTTTCATTAATTAGACAACTACCAGTCATGATTTTATCACTTAAGAGGCCTCCATCTACCCCTGTAATTAAATATTCCATCCCGTGGAGTGGCTGGAGTGTCTATTTTCAGGCTTGCCTGCCTTGGGCCCGTGGAGATGCCCTGAGCGCCCTCCTGCCCCCGCAGAGACTGACTGAAAGGCTCTCATCCTCCCCTCTGCGTCTCTCAGCTCCCCAAGCAGGGCCATTATATGGCTGATGAATAGAAAAGTGAGTGAGTGGTGAGGGATTCGCTTGGCTTTTTGTTTTGGTGATAATGGAAACTCACAGTGTGGGAAGGAATGCTTACCCCTCGGAAAAAGAAGTAGACTCCTCCTAACACAGACAGGATCTCTCCAGTAACTCGGAAATAGTCTTCGGTTTTTTCCATCTTAAAGGGAGGCTGTGAGACGCAGAGAAGTTGGTAACTCTGTTTACTCATTCATTCATTCAACAAACATTGACCAGGTACCAAGCCCTGTGATGAAGACATAGCCCCTGTCCAGGAGGCACAGCCTCCATCAGGAGAAGGACACACAAAGACAGTGTGTTATTAGGGGAGCGCCTGCAAGGAGGCCCCTCTGTAGGCCTGATTCCCCAAAGTGGCAGCCTGCAGGTGCCAAGTGGAGCATCTTACAATGCTGTGCTGCCTCCCAGGCAATGTCCTGGCAGGCCCGGAGCTCCTCCTGGCTGGGAGCAGGGTGATGGACAGGGAGAGGCAGTCTCATGGACCCCAAGCCATACACATCCCACTGTCACCCCACACCATGGCCAGTCTCCCACGAGTGTCAGGGACTCCTACTGACCATGGAGCGAGAGACTGTGCCACACACACTTATGGGTGTCACCCTTGTGTTTCAGTTGCCATTTCCCGGAGTGGTTCACCATCCACATTTCCCAAGCTCTCGTTCATTAGCTTGCCTTACTAGCACATTTTTCTCTTAAAAGGAAGTCACTGGCCGGGTGCAGTGGCTCACTCCTATAATCCCAGCACTTTGAGAGGCTGAGGCAGGTGGATCACCTGAGGTCGGGAGTTAGAAACCAGCCTGACCAACATGGAGAAACCCCATCTCTACTAAAAGTATAAAATTAGCCAGGCGTGGTGGCACATGGCTCTAATCCAAGCTACTTGGGAGACTGAGACAGGAGAATCACTTGAACCCCGGAGCCAGAGGTTGCGGTGAGCTTAGATGGTGCCACTGCACTCCAGCCTAGGCAACAGAGTGAGACTCCGTCTCAAAAAAAAAAGGAAGTCCTTATGTGGCCTTAATAGGTGAACAGAAATAGGGTTTCATGCAATGATGAAGTTGAGTTTTTAAAGTAAATGTACAGCCAGCCAGGCACAGTGGCTCATACCTGTAATCCCAGCACTTTGGGAGGCCAAAGCAGGCAGATCACTTGAGGTCAGGAGTTCAAGACTAGCCTGGCCAATATGGTGAAACCCCAAATCTACTAAAAATATAAACAATAGCTGGGCATGTTCGTGGGCACCTGTGGTCCCAGCTACTCAGGGGGCTGAGGCAGACGAGTCACTTGAACCCAGGAGGTGGAGGTTGCAGTGAGCTGAGATTACGCCACTGCACTCCAGCCTGGCTGAGAGAGCGAGACTCTGTCTCAAAAAAAAATAAAATAAAATAAATAAGTAAGTAAATTTGTAAGGTGCCCTGGAAACAAAGGCAGCAGATTCAGTGCCCTGGGTATCGGACGTGAAGGACTAAGTCCGGAAGTTTGATGAAGTCTTGGCTCTCAGCAGAGGAAAAAGTCTGGTCTTAGGCTGATTTGACGGATGGCCCAGGGCCTGGCACAGAGGTGCTCAAAAGTCTAAATCCAGGGAATGAATAATGAGCAAGTGAGTGAATAAAAGAGGGCAGGCAAGCAGGATGACCGGTGGGCTCTGGGCTTACACTAGCCCACATCCCTAGGGACCCCCAGGCCAGGGGTGAGCTCTGTCCTGAGCCCAAATTCCTGCATGATTTCTTTTTTTTTTTTTTTTTTTGAGACAGAGTTTCACTCTTGTTGACCAGGCTGGAGTGCAATGGTACCATCTCAGCTCACCACAACCTCCGCCTCCCGGGTTCAAGCAATTCTCCTGCCTCAGCCTCCTGAGTAGCTGGGATTACAGGCGTGCTCTACCACGTCCCGCTAATTTTGTATTTTCAGTAGAGACAGGGTTTCACTATGTTGGTCAGGCTGGTCTCGAACTCCCAACCTCAGGTGATCCACCCACCTCAGCCTCCCAAAGTGCTGGGATTACAGGCGTGAGCCACCGCACCCGGCTCCTTCATGCTTTCTAACCAAGTACACCCAGTCTGTGATCAGGGACCTGAGTCACCACACACTCAGTCCCACAGGCCCTCAAGGCTAAAGGAGAGGGACTAAGAAGCAGGAAGAGGGTGAGTCTCCTGTACAGCCTGAGGCAGGGAAGATGGGCACAAGGATACAAGGTTCTCCAAGTTCTCCATCCATCGCTCTAGCAAGCCAGGAAGGAGTCCAGGGCAGAGCTTGGGCCTGGGGTGGGGGAGGTGTCCCCGGAATGTCCACATCCCTTCCCCCCCAGCCGCACCCCAGCCCACGAGGCCTGAGCCTCTGGCCGCACCAAGCCATCCACGGGCCTGTAGTAGGCAGCCATGGTGAAGATGATCATGTACAAGCAGTAGACCAAGAAGTTGAAGTAGAAGGTGCGCTTGACGAATCTGTCCCACTTGTCCTGCAGGAGTCGGTTCAGCGGCTCCACCAAGAGCATGTCGTGGCGATTCTAGGGGGAGCGGAGAGAAGTGAGGCTCCCCCTACAGCAGGACCTCCTCGCACGCCCACGCCAACCCCTGGCGCTCCTCACAGCCACATGGCCGCACAATCCTCCGCCCAGGGAGCAGGTGAGACTCCCGGGAGGTCTGAGCCAGCCGGCAGCCAGAGCCTGGGGCTGGTCCCAGCACTGCCGCGGCTCACGGAGGGACCCGCCCTCTCGGCCTCGGTGTTCCCAAAGGTGCAGTGAATGGGGTGAAACTGGACAAGCTCTAAGTACTCACTTAATGGCCCACAGCACCGCCCAACAGTCTATGCCCGTTGTGTCTAATAACTCACTCCCCAGAGCCCACAGGAATGGAAAGTAGTTGGCTTAGGCAGAGCCTGGGCATGAAGGGCTGAGGGCAGGCAGCAAAGAGCGTCTGGGTCCTGACTTCTCACGTTTCCAGCCCTGGGTCAGGCAGGGTGGCAGGGAACTGGGAGGCCCTTCCTGCAGCAGGAGGGCCCAGGGCCTCATGCCATCTTTACAAGTATGCTTCGGGGCAAACGTCTCGTATCCAGAGATGTTGATAAAGTTTAAATAGGCCGGGAGTAGTGGCTCACGCCTGTAATCCCAACACTTTGGGAAGCCAGGGAGGTTGGATCACCTGAGATCAGGAGTTCGAGACCAGCCTGACCAACATGGAGAAACCCTGTCTCTACTAAATACAAAAAATTAGCCAGGCATGGTGGCACATGCCTGTAATCCCAGCTACTTGGGATTCAAGGAGAATCGCTTGAACCAGAGAGACGGAGGTTGCAGTGACTCGGGATGGCACCATTGCACTCCAGCCTGGGCAACAAGAGCGAAACTTCGTCTCAAAAAAAAAGAAAGAAAAAGAAAAATCTACAAGCCCTGCCATCAAGTGAGAAAAAAAAATGGTTGTTGTACATTGCATATACTCTGATCCCGTTTATGTAAACAAAATGAAACTGTACATTTTAGGCTGGGCGCAGTGGCTCATGCCTGTAATCCCAGAACTTTGGGAGGCTGAGGCGGGTGGATCACCAGAGGTCGGGAGTTCGAGACCAGCTTGACCGACATGGAGAAATCCCGTCTCTGCTAAAAATACAAAATTAGCCAGGTGTGGTGGCGCATGCCTATAGTCCTGGCTACTTGGGAGGCTGAGGCAGGAGAATCGCTTGAAAACCCAGAAGACGGAGGTTGCGGTAAACTGAGATCACGCCATTGCACTCTAGCCTGGGCAACAAGAGCGAAACTCTGTCTCAAAAAAAAAAAAAAAAGGCCGGGCGCGTTGGCTCAAGCCTGTAATCCCAGCACTTTGGGAGGCCAAGACGGGTGGATCACGAGGTCAGGAGATCGAGACCATCCTGGCTAACATGGTGAAACCCCGTCTCTACTAAAAAATACAAAATACTAGCCGGGCGAGGTGGCGGGCGCCTGTAGTCGCAGCTACTCAGGAGGCTGAGGCAGGAGAATGGCGTGAACCCGGGAGGCGGAGCTTGCAGTGAGCTGAGATCCGGCCACTGCACTCCAGCCTGGGCGACAGAGCGGGACTCCGTCTCAAAAAAAAAAGAAAAAGAAAAAGAAACTGTACATTTGTACATAGTATAAAAGGAGGGACTTTTGTCTATGTACCTCTGAAATGTTTCTGTTTTTACAGGATGATAATCACATATGGTTGCTATGCTTAGGGAAAATTCAGTGGGCATGAATGGGGCATGAGGCTGCAGGGCCTGGGCCCCAGGCAGCAGGCATTCCCTCATGAGAAGCCAGCTGGAGCTGGACCACGGACTGGGATTGGGCCTAGGGTGCAGAGGCCCTGAGGCCCTCCCTGGCTGTGCCCCAGCCACTCACAGGGGTCTCGCTGCTGCTGTAGGCGATCACCTCCAGCACCGAGTTCTTCTCGCAGGTGTCGATGCAGGACAGATCGTACAGCGAGGAGTGCACGGGCCCGTAGGCCCACTCGGTGAACTTCCTGGACAGGTGCCTGCACTCGGGCTCCTGGATCTCCCTCTGGAGAATATAGGCCAAGACCTGCCACCAGGGATCAAGAGCCCATCAGAGGCCAGCCCCAGGCTCAGCCTCAGACAGCAACCCCAACAACCAGCTCTGCTTCCCAGTCCAGCTAGTGGCCTCACCCAAGCCCCAGGCCAGTCCCCACCCACTCCTGACCACCATCAAGATTAACCAGCCGGCCGGGCGCAGGTGGCTCACACCGCCTGTAATTGAAGCACTTTGGGAGGCTGAGGCAGGTGGATCACCTGAGGTCAGGAGTTCGAGACCAGCCTGGCCAACATGGTAAAATCCTGTTTCTACTGAAAATACAAAAAAAATTAGCCGGGTCTGGTGGCGTGTGCCTGTAATTCCAGCTACTTGGGAGGCTGAGGCAGGAGAATCACTTGAACCTGGGAGGCAGAGGTTGCAGTGAGCCAGCCTGGGCAACAAGAGTGAAACCCCATCTCAGGGAAAAAAAAAAAAAAAGTCAACCAGCCGGCTGCCTCGGATACTACCTGTACCATATCAGGCCCACCATCCCCTCACAGCGAGGCCCCAACTCCACCATCTCACCATGAAAGACAGTGGTGGTCCATTCTCGATAACCTCAAGCCAGAAAGAAATAAAGAGAATGCAAGAAATGAGAGCCAGATGGGGTGACTCATACCTGTAATCCCAGCTACTTGGGAGACTGAGGTAGGAGGATCATTTGAGGCCAGGAGCTGGAGGCCTGTCACCAGGAGCCACCAGCTGGAGCTGGGAGCTGGAGCTACCAGCCTTGTCACCTAAAGCTCCTGCCTGCCATGGAAAAACACCAACAGTTGTTTTCTTCTTTTTCTTTTTCTTTTTTTTTTTTTGTGAGAGAGTCTTGCTCTGTCACACAGGCTAGCGTGCAGTGGCGAAATCTCAGCTCACAGCAGCCTCCGCCTCCCAGGTTCAAGTGATTCTCGTGCCTCAGCCTCCTGAGTAGCTGGGATTATAGGCACCTGCCACCATGCCTGGCTAATTTTTGTGTATTTAGTAGAGACGAGGTTTCACCGGGTTGGTCAGGCTGGTCTCGAACTCCTAACGTCAGGTGATCCACCCACGTTGGCCTTCCAAAGTGCTGGGATTACAAGCACAAGTCACCGTGCCCAGCCCAACAGCTTTTCTTCTGTTGCACCTTAGGTGGTCCCGCCTCATGGCCCAGCACCCCACCCCGTGTCTTGACGATACTCAGAGCTAGAAATCCAAAATGGCCACATTGGCCATGTAGCGTTCTGCCCTGCGGCTCCCAGTTTCTCAGACTTATTCTAACAGCCCTGCAAGCTGGTGTGACAGAATCAGAGTCCCGCACACACCGATAGTGACGCCAGGCTCCCGCAGTGAGTCAGGCAGTCCTCCCCAACGCCCCTGTCCCCGCACTGCACCAGCTTGAGCCGAAGCTCCCTCCTACCCCGATCTTCCCGGTCCCAGCGGCCAGGGCCAGCGGCGTCATTCCCTTCTTGTTGGTGAGCTCCTCCAGCTTCAGCGTGGGGTGCAGTTTGGCCCCCAGGATCAGAATCTCATTGTACATGCTCGTCACAAACTTGGTGTTGTCGGCCGTGTTGTCGGCCACCTCCACCAGGGCGTGCAGCACCGTGTTGCCCACCGAGTCCCTGGCGCTGATGTCGGCCGGCTGCCAGGAGTTCTGCAGCAGGAACTTCACGATGCCCAACTGGTTGGTGCACGCGGCCAGGGACAGGGGCAGTTCACCTGCACGAACACAGGGCCAGGCGGGCCTCAGGTGTGAGATCCAGCTGGTCCCTGAACCACCAGCCTCCAACTCCCTCTGTCTCTGCCCAAACCTCCCCTTAGCAAAAGCCGAAAAATCGGGGTCAGCCACATTGTCTCCCTACCGAAGTAGAATCCAGGACGCCCTTTGGTTTTCTTAAAGAAGTCCCCATTGGCCGCAGCCTGGACGTCTGCTCCGTTCTCCACCAGGAGGGTCACCAGGGCCATGTTGCGCCTCTCAATGGCGATGTGCAGCGCTGTCTGGCCTGCAGAGGACGTGCACTGTTGGCTTTGTGACCATAGTCCCGTGGGGCTGCCGGGACAGGTGCTGGGGGAGGGCTCTGGGCAGGCAGCAGCTGCTGCAGGAGGAACTGGGCAGAAAGTGCCTGGAGGACCCCCCACTGCAGGAGGCCAGGCCAGGGTCCCCCAAGGGGTCCCAGCAAGGTCCTGAGACAGGAGACCCTTGGGAACAGGAAATAACAGGTTGGAAGTCAGAGGAGTCAAAATTGCCCCAGGGGCAAGGAACAGTAGCAGAGAGAAAGGCCAGAGGCTGTGACTTCCAGGGACAGGGACCATCCAGTCAGCAGCAGGAGGCAGGGACATCCCAGGGTCAAGACAGGAGACATCAGATGGGGGAGGCAGAGACCCTCAGGACCAGGAGAAATCAAGCCAGAAGATGGGGGAGGCAGAGACACCCCAGGACCAGGAGAAATCAGGCCAGCAGATGGGAGAGGCAGGGACTCCCTAGGATTAGGAGCCACCAAAGCAGTGGCTGGGACAGGGAGTAAGGATCCCAGAGGAGCAAGAAGGCCCAGGGACAACCATGCCCTCCTGGTTCCCAGTGCTGCGGGCTGAGCCGTGCCCGGCCCCGCCGCCCTCCTCACCCTTGTAGTAGCTGTCCGTGTAGCTGGCATTGACAAACTCCTTTAGGCTGCCGGTCTGCCGTGCGATCTCCAGGAGCAGGGGGATGGTGTCGTTCTGCCCGTCATGCAGGTTGAGCATGGCTTTCAGCAGACAAGTCTTCCCTGTCTCAGGGTCTGCAAGACAAAGGGAGGGTCAGGGCAGGCCAGGGCTGGGGCCCTCCCCGGAGCCCAGCGCTGGGGCCACCTTTGAACTCGTTGTCCGTGAGGTGCTTCTTGCTGTTCTGCAGGAAGAGCAGCAGGCTCTCCAGATCCTGGCAGTTATTCTGAGCAACCGCTTCAAAGATACTCCTGCGGTCATAGAGCCTGAGGGTCCTCTCGGTGCTGGCAGCAACAGAGTCCTGGAACGGCAGCCTGCAGACCAGAAAACACCCTCGTCTCACATCCTGGCCTCCCCTCGGCCCTGAGGCCTTCGGAGCTTGTCGAGGGAACACGACTAAACCCCAAGGCAAACCAAAAGGGGGGAAAATGATGTAAAAGCTGCCCCTCGGTCTAGGTGACTGTCCAGAAAACCAATATAACAGGGACAGTGGGAGCACAGGTCCTCATTCTGTCCCCACCCTGTCTACAGACACCATCTAGAAAGGCACCCTCCTACTCCCAGACCACTGGCTTCTCTGCCTGCTCGGAAGCGGGGGAGGCAGGAGGCTGGTGGGGACGGGGGAGGCAGGAGGCTGGTGGGGACGGAGGAAGCTGGAGGAGGGGTGTAGATGGCCCCTCTAAGGCAAAAGGTGGCCTCACGCTCCCCAGAAGTCAGCCAACCTGTGGCCCTCCCTGTCCTGCCTTGCAGCTCACTGGAGCCATGCTGTGCTCTCTGAAAGCCTCTTGTCCTTGAGCTTTTAGACATCAAGTCCACGTGTCTGTGGCTGGTAGGCACTGCAGGCGTGGACACCCAGACCCAGCGCAGACACCAGCCCCCCTGACTGCACATCCCACGAGGTCACATGAGGAAGGACGCTGGACCAGACCGCCCCTAAGGCTCTCCAGCCTCCTGGCTTTGTGACACTTAGCCCAGAAGCCAGACCACCCTGTGGCATCTCCATGGCCAGCTGGGCTCCTAGCAGGGAGGGGCCTCCAGACGCGGACTTACCTGGCACTGGCGGGACCGTCTCCCGGCCTCTGGATGGTGATAACAGGGCTGACTGTGATGGTCGGGCAGGAGGCCAGCTCACCTTCCTCGTGAGGACAATCTACCAGGAAAGCCTCCTCCGAGTCACCCTTCCCAAACAGCCGGATGCGGCTCTTGGCCATGGAGAGCTGGGGCTTGGCTGGAGGTGGCCTGGAGTTAGGGTCTCCATCCGGGGGGTCTGGGCAGGTGTCCTGTTGGAGCGGGTCCACAGCCGCCCCCGAGTCTGTGCTGCTCCATTTCTTCATCCTTGCTGGATCCTCTGCGGCCCGGTGTAAAGCCTGCAGCAGCCACCACGCCGGGGTTGACTCCCAACGTAAGGACTGCTTGTCCTTAGACCCCACCTGCCCACCTCGCCAAGGGCCCTGTGAAGCAGGGTACCCCAAAACCCCAACCGGCTGCTGCCCCCAGCCCCCTAGAACTGAAGTGTTTCCAGGACTGAACCTCTCACCCCAGAGGTGAGCAGGCCTAGCAGCGCCCGGGCAGTCCTGCTGCCACTGACACCGGCCTGGGAGGGTGGACAGGCCCCCGGCTCAGCGCCATCTGTGGTTCTGGGTTAGACCCATCCCGCCTCCTCTCTGGGCCTCAGGTGCCTCCTCTGCAGACTGAGGTTGATAACCACCGTGCTGCCTCCCTCCCCACACAGAGTAAGGGAAACGGCCGGGGTGGCTGTCATGGGCTAAATTCAGGGAGGATCTGTGATGAGGATGGCTCAGCCCAGAAGAGCCAAGCAGACTGTCCCTGGAATAGGGTGAGCGGCAGAGACTGGCACACCCACACTGCACTGCGGGGCCCTGCTGTGCCATGGGTCCACACGCCATCAGCCAGGTGCCCGGCCTGCCTTTGCTCTTCAATCTTGCTGCCACAGCCACTGAGCTTATACGAGATTTTGGATTTTGTGCTTTTCGTCATCTTTATGAATCAGTATCTGTCAAGCATCCTGGCCTTGAACGTTTTGGCTTTTTTTTTTTTTTTTTTTTTTTTGAGACAGTATCTCACCCTGTCACCCAGTCTGGAGTGCAATGGGACAATCTCAGCTCACTGCAACCTCCACCTCCCAGGCTCAGGCGATTCTCCTGCCTCAGCCTCCCGAGTAGCTGGGATTACAGGCATCCGCCACCACGCCTGGCTAATGTTTGTATTTTTAGTAGAGACAGGGAATGTTTAGGCAGTAAGTGATTTGGAGCTGGTGGGTCTTCGAGGCCTAAACACCTAGAGATCCGCTGGCCACTGGCAGCAGCACGTGGAGTTGGACACATGAGCTGATGCTATTTTCCACCCCCATCCTGCCCCATCCCCGGCTTCCCCTCCCTCTGGCCGGGCACCCCCGCTCCCTGGCACCCAGGGCTGGCCCATACATCCCTCCCATAGCCTCTACTCCCATCGGGTTTCCACCTAAGGGCTTTTTCCTCCTTCTACCCTTGCACAAATCCTACCACCTCTCAGATGCTACTTCCCCTCAGGATCCAGCACTGATGCCCCCTCCTTCATGAAGCCCCCAGATCCCTGCCCTGGTCATGCTCCCCGCCATCCTCCGCACAGTGGCCCAGCCCATTGACTGTCCATCCCACACAGCCCACCAGGTGGTCTAGCAATTGCGATCTGTCACTGATTTCTCTCTCCCGCGCCCTGTGACCTCCTCCTGTGCAGGGACCTTGCCTGATCCATCTCCTTACGAAGAAGCTGTACTGGGCTGTGCATGGTGGCTCACGTCTGTAATCCCAGCACTTTGGGAGGCCAAGGCCGGTGGATCACCTGAGGTCAGGAGTTCGAGACCAGCCTGGTCAACATGGTGAAATCCCGTCTCTACTAAAAAAAATACAAAAATTAGCCAGGCGTGGCGGCACACACCTATAATCCCAGCTACTCGGGAGGCTGAGGCAGGAGAATCGCTTGAACCCGGGAGGTGGAGGTTGCAGTGAGCTGAGACCGTGCCACTCCACTCCAGCCTGGGCAACAGAGTGAAACTCTGTCTCAAAAAAAAAAAAGACGCTGCACTGGTGACCTGGTCAAGAGTGGGGAAATAAGAGCAATCAGACCCTTCTAATTCCCATTTCCACAGGAAGTTAGGGAGATTACTGTCCCAGCAGTGGCTACATTCTGGAAAACAGCCACAGTAGGAATGAGAGGCTTCTCAAGTCCTGCATTTTCTTTTTTTAAAATATAGAATCAGGCAATCTCCCAAGCCAGAATAGCTCAGGGAGACTCCCAAGTCCCTCAAGTGAAAATTCACGCAGTGAAACTCCAGAGCACACGGCTGGGCTGTGGCTGTAAACCAACTATATTCTGAAGCCCAGATCCACGAAAACGTGGAGGAAGCCTCACCGCCCCAGAGGCTGTGAACAGGACAGACGGCTGGCTGCTGGCCATCTCCCTGCCTGCCTGTTGATCCACTTTCAACACACCTGAGCCCATCTCTGACTCACCCATCAGACAGATCCCCTGCAGCAGGACTGTTCCCAGCCACAGAAAGCTGATTCCCTCATCTGATCACTCAATCCCCATCTACCGAATCCTCCTCCTCAGAGTCCAGCCCTGCGCTGGGGGCGCAGAGAGGAGTCACCCCCCTGCTGACACAGAAACCAGGTACTGGCTGGGCTTAGGGACTGCAGGAGGGGGCAGGGTACTGAAGAGGGCTCCATGGAGTTGGTGATGGATGAGCTGAGCCTGGAAAGGGAACAGAGGTGGGCTGGGGCTGGGAGACAGACAGGGAAGCCGTTGAAGAAGAGGAAGTCAGTGGATGGGAAGACAGGCGGCCGGGTCAGAACCAGATGGCCGTCAGCCTTAACTCCAAGGAACTGAAAGCCGACATGGTTGCATGGATGGCGAGAAGCCACGCGTAGCTTTGGAAGCCGGGGGCCAGGTGCTAGTATGTGCTTTCTGAAGATAACACCCCGTCAAGGATGGTTCACAGGACGGGGAGCCTGGCAGTGCTTAAAAGGCACCAGAAGCAAATGAGAATCAGAATCATTGATGCGTCTAAGCATGTGCACAGAGCAAACACAATTCTCAGGACTCGCCTTTCTTCACCCACTTAATTCCCACAACATCCCTAAGAGGGAGATAGTTCACCGATGAGGAGACTGAGGCACAGAGCAGTTACAGCACGCCCCTGAAGTCACACAGTCAGAGGCAGAACCCGGACTTGACCCCAGGCAGGCTGGCTCCAGAGCATCTTCAGTACTCCACCACCACGCTGGAGGTCTGAGGCTGTTTCTCAGCTGTTCAACTCAGACCCAGACTCCACCGCAGGGCCGGGGGGGCCAATCAGAATAGGACCTCTCACCCTCGGGGCGAGGCATAAGAAAATGCAGGGGCTAGACCTGAACCTGAAGCACCCTCCCACTCAATCAGGCAGCTCAGGAACCCCAAAATGCAGTGTGAATAAGACCCAGGCCATACCCACGCCTGGCTGTCCCAGGGATATCTGTGGTCTCCAAGAATAAGCTAAGAATAAGAAAAGGGGCTGCCTTTAGGAGATACACCTAATGTAAATGACGAGTTAATGGGTGCAGCACACCAACGTGGCACATGTGTACATAGGTAACAGGCCTGCACATTGTGCACATGTACCCTAGAACTTAAAGTATAATTTAAAAAAAAAAAAGAATAGGGGGCTGCTTGTTAGGCAGCCTAGTAAGAGAGCACCTGTTAGCCAGAGCCTCCCGTGAACCTTCCAGCAATGTTCTTTGTTAATGGCATTGCCTCTTCCTCTGACCAGTCCCAGTTCAGTCAAATCCGGCCAACAGGAAGCAGCCTGGATTGTGATCATTCAGTCAGTTGACAAACGCTGAGTCTATACTGCACACTTGGCACCTGATTCCCTACTGGAAACCAAGCTTCTTCCAGGGAACGGGGTGGGACAGGAACCGAGGGGCCATGTGTCCTGGGCTGGGCCGGGGAATAGGGTCAGGACAGTCCTCCACTGCCAGGCCTGGAGTGTACTACTCTGCACCTGAGCCCGTGGTGACACACCTGTCACCACAAAACATTCTACAGTGATCGGCGGAACTTCTACCGTGATTTAGGCCAATGAGTGTTGACTGTGTGATGGAGACGGTGATTCTGGTTTACACAAGATTCACAAACTCATCCATCTGGACTAAAGGACAATCCTAAAACCATCGATTCTGCCCACAGAGACCTGGTTTGATCTCTGAGTCTTTCTCAACTCCAAAGCCAGAAAGGACACTGCCCACCATCTGGGGGAAGGATCCCTTCTCTCCCCAATGCAGGTGAGACAACCTGGGGTGTGGCTTCCCTGCTCCCCTCTCTGCCCAAAGCATCCATTCATCCATCCAAGTTCTTGGGAGCACCTCTGCTTGCCACTGGGGAACTTTCTGGAAGCTGGGAAAACGCTGGCCCAGGACCCAGCCTCATTATTCTCAATAGTCCCTTCTCTCAAAGAGAGGCAGTAGGCTGCGGGCTTCCCAACCCAGGCGTGAAGAACAAAGAGATAAGACAGCAGCACAAGCACCCAGCGTGCCTGCTTCCCAGCCCTGCGCTCGTCCACCCTACAGAGAGGGTGACGGGCCGAAAACCTCCGGCCACACACCAGCAACCTCAGCAGCAGCTGCAGCCTCCTTCCCCGAGGACGGCCGGTGCAGGAGCAAAAAGAACAAACCGCGGTAACAACAACCGCCACTCTCACCTCCCAGGTGCTTCCGAGGAGCCAGGCTGAGGGCACCCCAAGTTCACTTCAGCCTCATGACCACCTTTGAGGCAGCCACTGTTACTACCCCCCCGTTTTCAGACGAGGTAACCAGGGCCCAGAGAGGCAAGGGGAACTGCCCACAGTGGCACAGCTGGAAAGTGGCAGGGTCCAGCTTCTGGCCACTCACTATGCCATCCTAAAAGCTAACGTCTGTGTTGGTCATCAGACAAAGAAAGGGACTCACCGCTAGACGCAGGCACACCCCAGGCCCATGGCTGCTCGTGAGCTCGAAGGCGGTTGCTACTCAAAGGGAGAGCTGGGCTCGTGCGGGAGAAGAGCGGCCTCCCTGCCTCCGTGGGGTCCCGGGCCCGGCCCTGGCAGCAGCTGCCCTGCACTGGCAGGAGTGGGCTGTGGGCGCCCTTCAGCACTCAAGGAAAAAACGCTTCCAGGGATGCAAGCAGCTGCCTTTGCTGCGGCTCTGATTCCCAGAGGATCCCAAAGCTTTTCCCATCATTTTTGCCCTTTTTCAGAAACCACTTAGCCGCTGCCCCTCCTCCAGCCGTGCCAGGGCTGCAGAGCACTTACCAGAGGCAGCCAGAGCTGCAGCCTCAGCTCTCAGGGAAGGAGACGGAGGGCGCTGTTCGGCCTCCCAAACCGGTGGCTCCTGCACCCGGAGGTCTGGGACACGGCTCCACAAATGCACTTCACAGCCAGCAACGTCAAAACCAGCGTCCCGCAACTGTTCTGCTTTCAAAATAAAGAAGGAATGGACGGTCGTGCCACCCGCCACACAGTCCTGGCCTGGCATTAGGGACTTGTTTGAGAGTCCGAGCAACCTTGAACCAGTCCCCGACTCCCTTAGGACTCTCATTCCTGGATCCCCAAGCCGGGAGTAGGGGTTGGGGTCGAGGGGGGCTTCTGGGTCAGCCAGAGCCAGGTCCCAGCCTTTCTTCTCAACGCGGGTTCCTCAGGGAACCACAAAGCACAAAAACACAAATAACTATGAATGTCTAGTTCCCCCCCCCTTTTTTTTTTTTCTGAGACGGAGCCTTGCTCTGTCGCCCAGGCTGGAGAGCAGTGGCCGGATCTCAGCTCACTGCAACCTCCGCCTCCCAGGTTCAAGCAATTCTCCTGCCTCAGCCTCCCAAATAGCTGGGATTACAGGCACCTGCCATTGCGCCCAGCTAATTGTATTTTTAGTAGAGATGGGGTTTCGCCATGTTGGCCAGGCTGGTCTTGAACTCGTGACCTCATCCACCTGCCTTGGCCTCCCAAAGTGCTGGGATTCCAGGCATGAGCCACCGCACCCGGCCACGAGTGTCTATTTTCTCACTTCACTTCGTACCACCCTAAATGCACAGGAAAGAAGACCCGCAAGAGAGAAACGCACAGGAGAGAGTCACATACAGCAGATAACTAGAACACTAGGTTTCATTCTCTCCCAGACCCTGGCTGAGAAAAGCAGCGAGGTCTAGGTATGCATCCAGGCTGCAGCCCAAATGCCCTGCAAAACCTGTCACAGCAGCTGCCCATGGGACGCCAACAAGCCATGGGGCAGGCCCAGCCTGGAATGAGCAGCCACTGCCAGAGAGGCCCTTGCAGCCCTGCCTGGGGTCACTTGAAAGTTCTGACCCCTGAGTCAAGGCATTGAAGTATGGCCACCCCATCAGTTCTGCACAACGGATGACAAAGAGCTTTTCCCAAACCCGCTCTCGCAGGCCGCCCAGCAAGCCTGGGCAGTGGGAGGGCAGAGGCTGTCATACCCACTTTACAGGTGAGAAATGTGTGACGCTGGGCAATCAGACAACTGATAATTAGATAATCGCCCAGGCCGCACTGTTGGTCGAGGTCTAAAAGCCAGGCCCGTCCCAACATGCCACACTCCACCATACCCCTTGCTTAGTCCCCTTTTTTTATTTTTATTTTTTTGAGACAGAGTCTCACTCTGTCTCCCAGGCTGGAGTGCAGTGGCGCGATCTCAGATCACTGCAACCTCTGCCTCCCGGGTTCAAGCGACTCTCCTGCCTCAGCCTCCCAAGTAGCTGGGATTACAAGCATACGCCACCACGCCTGGCTAATTTTGTAGTTTTAGTAGCGACAGGGTTTCTCCATGACGGTCAGGCTGGTCTCGAACTCCTGACCTCAAGTGATCCACCTGCCTCGGCCTCCCAAAGTGCTGGGATTATAGGCATGAGCCACCGCGCCCAGCCGCTTAGACACCTGTTTATGCTATGTGTGTCATGTTAGCTTCAATTAATATGAACCTTAGAATTCATTCTTGTTTATAAATTGTGGCAAAAGGCCAGGCACAGTGGCTCATGCCTGTGATCCCGGGACTTTGGGAGGCCCAGGTGGGCGGATCACCTGAGGTCGGGAGTTCGAGACCAGCCTGACCATCATGGAGAAACCCCGTCGCTACTAAAACTACAAAATTAGCCAGGCGTGGTGGCGCATGCCTGTAATCCCAACTACTCGGGAGGCTGAGGCAGGAGAATCGCTTGAAACCGGGAGGCAGAAGTTGCAATGAGCCGAGAGTGCACCACTGCACTCCAGCCTGAGCAACAAGAGCAAAACTCTGTCTCAAATATATATATAAAATAAATTGTGGCAAAATCTATATATAACAAAATTTACCACATTAACCATTTTTAATGGTACGGTTCAGTGGCATTGAGTGCATTCACATTGTTGTACAACCATCAGCATCATCCATGCACAGAACTTTTTCATCATCCCAAACTGAAACCCTGCACCCATTAAACACTAACTCCCCTGCCTGACCCCAACCCCCTAACGACCACCATTCAACTTCCTGTCTTTATTATTTTTTTTTATTTTATTTTTTTAGACAGAGTCTTGCTCTGTCGCCCAAGCTGGAGTGCAGTGGTACAGTCTCGACTCACTGCAGCCTCTGCCTCTGGGTTCAAGCGATCCTCCTGCCTCAGCCTCCTGAGTAGCTGGGATTACACGTGCACACCACCAGACCCGGCTAATTTTTGTGTTTTTAGTAGAGAAGCGGTTTCACCATGTTGGTCAGGCTGGTCTTGAACTCCTGACCTCAGGTGATCTGCCGGCCTTGACTTCCCAAACTGTAGGACTACAAGCGTGAGCCACCACGCCCCACCTCATATTAACCTTTTTTTTTTTTTGGAGATGGAGGCTTGCTCTGTGCCCAGGCTGGAGTGCAGTGGCGTGATCTCAGCTCACTGCAGCCTCTGCCTCCCGGGTTCAAGCAATTCTCTGCCTCAGCCTCCCGAGTAGCTGGGATTACAGGTGCCCGCCACCAATTCTGGCTAATTTTTTGTATTTTTAGTAGAGATGGGGTTTCACCATCTTGGCCAGGCTGGTCTTGAACTCCTAACCTTGTGATCCACCCGCCTAGGCCTCCCAAAGTGCTGGGATGACAGGCATGAGCCACCCCGCCTGGCCTTCTTTCCCTTTTAAGGCTGAATAATATTCCACTGAGGTGTGGGGTGGATGGACCACATACTGCTCAGCCACTCACCAGCTGATGAACGCTTGGCCATAGTGACCAGTGCTGCTATAAACATGGGCATGCAAATATCTGGTCCTGACCCTGCTTTCCATTCTTTTGGGCACATATAGACCCAGAAGTGGCGTCTGTCAAGCATCAAAGACTCAGCAGTGGTGACCTCTCAACTCTCTAGCCCTCTGGGATCATTTCCTTCTAACAATGTGGGACAGAGCAATGGCCGGGAAAGGGGAGGGTCCCCCTTCTCCAGAACCATTGCCTTAGCCTCCAAAGTGATTTCTGCCTCCAATAAAGACAGCACAGAGCCGGGCGCGGTGGCTCAAGCCTGTAATCCCAGGAGGGGCCCTTGAGGAGGGAGGACTTTGGGAGGAGGTGGGATTTGAGCATCCCTAGAACTCACCGTGCCCTAGGGCCCACCGTACCTTTGGGAGACAGATGTGGGCAGATTGCCTGAGCTCAGGAGTTCGAGATCAGCCTGGCCAACATAGTGGAACCCTGTCTCTACTAAAAATGCAAAAAAAAAATAGCTGGGTGTGGTGGTGGGTGCCTGTAGTCCCAGCTACTTAGGAGACTGAGGCACAAGAATCACTGGAACTGGAGAGGCAGAGGTTGCAGTGAGCTGAGATCACACCATTACACTCCAGCCTAGGCTACAGAGTAAGACTCCATCTCAAAAAAAAAAAAAAAAGGACAGCACCATCTCCAGTGAACACAGCACACGTCACTAAATGTGTCCCTTGTTAACAGAGCCCTTGGTGCTAACAGTGTCACCGGAGTCTACAGGGCACCGTGCCTGCTCAGGGGCCTGCAGGGGAAGTCCCAGCTCGCCTCCTGCCCTGGCCGCTCCTGCCAGGACTCCTTGGCTGCTCTCCTCCTCTTGCCGTTCCCCACACGGGGGTCCCAGGACCCTGTCCGCAGCCTTATCTTCTCCAGTTCCACCACTGTCCTTGGAGACCTTCGCCCGACCCCTTCCAATCACCTGTCTCATGTGTCCCAGTCAGCGACTGCTTCATCCAGAGTCCACCCAGCCCTCTCCCCTGAGCTCCATCCCTGCCTCCCTGAGTCTGCAGGTGAAGCCCATGAGCCCCTCCCCCTGGCATATCCCACAATGGGCTCCTCTTCCTCCCACATTCACTCCCCACCCCCCGCAGCAGTCCCTGCCGGGAAAGCCACCAACTTCCTTCTGGCCACCAACCCGGTGCCCTTTGTGACCTCCAACCTCCCCTTCTTGGCCTTCTCTGGGCTGTTTCTGTGGCTTCCATCCATTCCTCCTCTACCTGGAAACCCCTTCTCACCTGAACGGCCAGAAGTGCCTCCTTTCCCTGGTCCAACCTCCCACAACCCCTCACCTCCAGATCAACAGTCCTGGAAGCTCATCCTGATCAGGCCCCCTGGCCTCTCAGATGTCCCCGCTACGGAGCAAAGCCCCACCCCTGCACCCTGAGCCCGCAGACCCAGTCTCCTCTCCCACCGTGACCCACCTTCTATCACCTGGGCACACCCCTTCCCAGCCACACTAAATGTGCTGACTCCACCCTTTCCCCCACCCTCTTCCATCCCAGTACCCCATTTAACCCATCTTCAGGTGCACGGTGAGCCCTAGGGATGCTCAAATCCCACCTCCTCCCAAAGTCCTCCCTCCTCAAGGGCCCCAGCATAAAGAGCTCATTTCTCACTTTTTAAAATTATTTTTTGTTTTTTTTTTTGTTTTTTTTGTTTTTTGTTTTTTTTTTTTGAGACGGAGTCTCGCTCTGTCATCCAGGCTGGAGTGCAGTGGCCGGATCTCAGCTCACTGCAAGCTCCACCTCCCGGGTTTACACAATCATAGCTCACTGCAGCCTCAACCTCCTGGACTCAAAAGATCCTCCTGCCTCAGCCTCCCAAGTAGCTGGGACTACAGGTGTGCACCACCGCGCCTGGCTAATTTTTTTTGTAGCAACAGAGTCTTGCAGTCTTGCCCAGGCTGGTCTCAAATGAGTTCACGTGATTCCCCCACCTCAGTCTCCCAACATGCTGGGATTATAGACGTGAGCCACCACACCCGTCTCCAGAGGTGCTCACTTCTAAACGCCTACAGAAACGTCAACCAATGCGCTTCCTATGGCAATGGGCACAGTACATGCCTGTGACCACAATGATGACAACGGTGATGGCTGTGAATATGTGCTGAGTGCGTATCACGTCCTGGGTGTTGGTATGAGCACTTGATCTGCACTCTCTCATCAGGCCCTCATAAGAGTTTATGAGCTGAGTACAATTTTGTCCCCGTTTTACCGATACGGAAAGAAGCACAGACAGACAGACAGGCTACAAACCTACCGAAGGACACTGACAGCTCTACTCGTCTCATCTGGAGCTTTCTAAATCTTGTATTGACATGTAACGTCATGATTTTCTTGTGTCTTGCTTTGCAGATTTAAGCGGCTCCAGGGGGAGATAAATAAGGCTCTCGTGCCTGCGCTCCCTTCTCTGAACCTAGCCTGCGCCTTGCTCAAAGCAGCACTCAGGAAACGTTTGTTGGCGTGGCTTTTGGCTTTATCTGAACAGCACCTTCGCTGAGTGGTTCTACTAAAACTGTCGACACGGTGGCGGGGACGAGACCTCAGGGCTGGCCATCACTGCCATCAGTGTGGTTTTCTGGGCCATCATTTGAAACAGGATGTTCTTGCATTTATGTAATGGTGTACTCATTAAAACGCCTTGTGAGTAGAGACGTTTTAATGACTTCTGGGAGGGCGGGTGTTTTTCTAAGTTCAGGTTTGATAGGAGGGAGAGGCAGCTCAGGAAAGCTTCTGCAGACGCGCCAGCAGGTGCTGGGCCGAGTCTGGAACGACAGATGCTAAACACCGCCAACCTCGCTAATGGCAGCAGTTTCCTTAGTGTTACCACCAGGGGGCACATTGATTTAAGCTGAGCTCTTGACACTGGCCACATCAGAAATGAATTTCTTTTCTTCACCCACCTGGGTTCCTCTCAAGATTTGAGCCCCCGCCGGGCTCGGTGGCTCACACCTGTAATCCCAGCACTTCGGGAGGCCAAGGCAGGTGGATCACTTGAGGTCGGGAGTTCGAGACCAGCCTGGCCAACATGGAGAAACCCTGTCTCTATTAAAAATACAAAATTAGCCGCGCGTGGTGGCACATGCCTGGAATCCCAGCTACTCAGGAGGCTGAGGCAGGAGAATCGCTGGAACCTGGAAGACAGTGGTTGCGGTGAGCCGAGATCACGCCATCGCATTCCAGCCTGGGCAACAAGAGCAAAACTCCATCTCAAGAAATAAAAATTTAAATTTAAACAGAAAGAAAAATACCCTCCTTTCTGCACTTGGCCTCTGTGTTTGTGTCACCAGGTGCCCACATGAGTCTAAAAGACCAGCTCCTGTGGAGGGCAGGGGTCTGTGAGAGGGTCAGCACCCTCCAGAAATGGCTGGAGCTTGAAGTCTGAGCCGGGGAGGGGTCGGACACCCAGTCAGCACAGAACGCTGGAGCCCTGAGCAGGGCTGTGTCCCAGGGCAGGAACTGGGAGCAAGAGGGATGAGAGCCAATGGAGGGTCAGCAGGTGGGCAGAACCTGGACCTGGGATGGAAGAGGCCTGCGTGTGCCAGAGGCCGGCTATATGGACCCATGTGTGCTAGAGGCCGGCTGTATGGACTTGGGCTGGTAGCTGAACCTCTGGGTCTGCTTCTTCCTCCTCAAAATTACAGCCGAGAACACCTGCCCTACCTGCTTGACGGGGCTTTTCTGGGATTTGTCAGGATAGTGGGTGTGAATGGGCTCTGAGCCTGGTAAAGCTCCAGGCCGGCCTGAGAGATGATGGCTCTCATCTTCATTATTTCAGCCTGAGGACCACATCTGCTGACTGCTGAGCTGCATCCGGCCATTAGCTCGAAGTTATGACTAATTGTTTTTTAATGAAAAAAACAAGGTTTGCTTAATGTTTGATGAGTCACGCAAGCGAGCATCTCTGTATCAGGACTCTCTCACTTTCAAAGACGTGGCCTGTTTATCTACCCGTGGTTGAGGGGAGAGGCCAGGTGGGACCCTCTCTCCTGAGGGCCCGCCATGTGCTATGCAAATCCCCTAGCAGAGCAGTAGGGCCAACAGAGTGGTCTCTGCGCTCAAGGAGCCCGGGATGGACAGGAAAGGAAGATCTGCACGGGCTCTGTCTCACACTAGGCAGGATGGGGCACCCTGTAACAGGCACAGGCCAGGGGCTGTGGGGCCAACAGGCCGTGCCAACAACAGATGCCGAGCGGGGTCCTGGCCTACCCTGCAGGTGTAATCCGATGGCTTATGTGTCACCAGGGAGGCCCTGTGCAGCGGGCAGATGGCATTCAGGCTGGGACTTGGACAAGGAAAGGATTCTGCCCCGCAAGGACATTCCAAACATGGGCCTTGGCATGAGCTAAGGTGCAGGAGGACAGGGCAGAGGACACCTAGACACCTGCTCCCAAGGAGCTCTCAGTCCACTTCAGAAGAAGAGAAAAGTAGCCAGGCGCGGTGGCTCACGCCTGTAATCCCAGCGCTTTGGGAGGCCGAGGCTGGCAGATCACCTGAGGTCAGGAGTTTGAGACCAGCCTGACCAACAGGGAGAAACCCCGTCTCTATTAAAAATACAAAAATTAGCTGGGTGTGGTGGCGCGAACCTGTAATCCCAGCTATTCAGGAGGCTGAGGCAGGAGAATTGCTTGAACCCAGGAGGCAGAGGTTGCAGTGAGCCAAGATCGCACCATTGCACTCCAGCCTGGGCAACAGAGAGACTCTCAAAAAGTCTCAAAAAAAAAAAAAAAGGAGAAGAAGAGAAAAACAGAGAACATGAAAGTCACATACACATGATGTGGATGGGGTCAAGGGCCAGAGGCAGGGAGTGTATGGCGGGGGAAAAGCAGTGGCTGGTGTGCTGGAGTCTCCTCCCCTGCCCTGAACTGGGCCTGGCCCACTGTCTCTCCAGACTGTTTTACAGCCTCCTGCCTCCTGGAACGCCTGTCCTCCAATCCAGCGTCCACACTGTCAGCTACACTCCAAAGGCCCCGGTCCTCCGAATCCCACTGTCTACAGGAGACAGTCCAAACCCCTCAGCCTGGCATGCAAGACCCCCTACAGTCTGCCCAGTTCCTATAAACATCCTTTCATTCACCCTATGACCAAGTTACACCAATTTGTCACACCCTGGACATGACCATCATTTTAATGTAAATACATTTACCTAGCCTGACCCCTCTGCCTAGATGCTAAAGAGAATGGGCTCACTCTGGGGTTTGAATCTTAGCACTGTGATCTCAGGTAAGTTACTTAACTTTTTTGTGTATCTGTTTCTCCATCTGTGAAATGGGGATAATGCTATCCACCTTCTAGATTAACTGAGGCCAGGCGCGCTGCCTCACGCCTATAATCTCAGCACTTTGGGAGGCCGAGGTGGGTGGATCACTTGAGGCCAGAAGTTCAAGACTCAGCCTAGGAAACATGGCAAAACCCCTTCTCTACTAAAAATACAAAAAATCAGCCGGGCAAGGTGGTGTACACCTGTAATCCCAGCTACTCGGAAGGATGAGGCACGAGAATCGCTGGAATCCAGGAGGCGGAGGTTGCAGTGAGCAGAGATCGCACCACTGAACTCCAGCCTGGGCGACAGAGTGAGACCTCCATCTCAAAAAAAGAGAAAAAAAAAAAGATTAAATGAATTCAAATAAGTAGAGTTTAGATCAGATCCTAGTACAGGGAAGGTACTCAAAAAAATGTTAACTGTCGTTAGTAACAATGGATGGAAACCCTTGGAGGTTTAGCTCAATGTCACTTGTATTAAGAATGAATTTCTCCTCCCTCTGGGCATAGAGGTGCTGTCATTGTGTGTGTCTTCGTTTTTTCCTAGTGTCTGTTTATGTAACCAACCGTGGGTATTTTTCCATGGCCTCAGGATAGAAATTCAACAGGGGGCAGTCCCTGACAGAACACCCGGCTACTACTGGGCGCTCAGAAAATGCGGCTGCCTGGGCCTGTGCTGGGTGCATGGGAGACCTCCCAGGTGCAGGCTACGGAGGCTGCTCTGCTGTGGTGACAACCCCCAAATCTCAGAGGCTTCAAACATCAAAGGTTCATTTATTTATATTGATTGACTGATTGATTGATTGATTGATTTTAGAGACGGAGTCTCACTCTGTTGCCCAGGCTGGAGTACAGTGGCGCGATCTCTGCTCACTGCAACTCTGCCTTCCAGGCTCAAGCAATTCCCCCTGCCTCAGCCCCCCGAGTAACTGGGATTACAGGTGCCCATCACCACACCTGGCTAATTTTCTTGTATTTTTAGTAGAGACGGGGTTTCACCATGTTGACCAGGCCGGTCTCGGAACTCCTGACCTCAAGTGATCCACCCGCTTCAGCCTCCCAAAGTGCTGGGTTTACAGGCGTGAGCTGCCGCGCCCAGCCCAAAGGTTTCTTTCTCTGTCCCACTGTGTGTCCCTTGCTGGTTGGTGAGGGCTCTACATCATGCTGTCCTCACTCAGGGACCCAGGCTGACAGAGCTGCCACTCTCTGGGGCACCGCCAGTCACTTGTGGCAAAGGGAGGGGAGTGTGGGAAATAGCTCACTGGCTCCTAAAGCCTTCTGCCCAGGAGTGACAGGCATTCCCTGTGCACATCACACTGGCCGAAGCGGATCAGGAGGGAAGGTGCAGCCCTGCGGTGGGCTCATAGCATCGGGAGACTGACGGCCAGCACAGGAGGCCGGCTCACCACTTCAGAAGACTGCTGGCCTCAAACCACTTACTGGCACCTCCTGGGAAGGAGGGCGGGTTGTGCACACGGTTGTGACTTTAGGCCACTGCACTCAGCCCCCACCCAGACAGAGGCTCCAGGCCTCAGGCAACGGAAGTAGCAGGAGCAGCCCTGTTCATTGACAAACTGGGACCCTCCAAGGCTCAGTCCTCAGAGGCAGAGTGGACGCACAGACTGGGAAGGGGACAGAGAGTTCTGGGGCCACACCAAGCACGAGGCTGGACTGCCTGAGCTTGTCAGATGTCCATCCAGTTCCTAACCTTACATTCGCAGACGACATCCACTGCATGGTGGGCAGGTGAGAAAGGCTGCTGCCCTGAGATCAGAGGGCCTGGCTCCTCCCAACAGACAGAGGACTCTGGTATACTCAGCCTACCCTTCTCTCTCATGCAGCCTTCCTCAGGGCTCCAGTGACGACGTCTTAAACTCATTCGGCTGAAAGAAAAATTACGGTAGCAGGCCAGGCGCGGTGGCTCATGCCTGTAATTCCAGCACTTTGGGAGGCCAAGGCAGGTATATCACCTGAGGTCAGGAGTTCAAGACCAGCCTGGCCAACATGGTGAAACCTCGTCTCTACTAAAAATAGAAAAATTAGCCAGCCGTGGTGGTGGACGCCTGTAATCCCAGCTACTTGGGAGGCTGAGGCACAAGAATTGCTTGAACCCGGGAGGCACAGGTTGCAATGAGCAGAGATCGCACCACTGCACTCCAGCCTGGGCGACAGAGTGAGACTCTGTCTAAAAGAAAAAACAAAATGACAGTAACCCCTTGTCATTCACATGGGGTATGTCCCAAGAACCCCCATGGATGCCTGAAACCAAAGCTAGTATTGGATCCTGTATATGCCATGTTTTTCCTATATATACATATCTGTAATGTAATTTAGTTTATAAATTAGGCACAGTAAGAGATTAACTACAACAATAAGGTAGAACAATTTTTAGGGTTTTTTTTGAGACAGAGTCTCGCTCTGTCACCCAGGCTGGAGTGCAGTGGCGCAATCTCAGCTCACTGCAACCTCTGCCTCCCGAGCTCAAGCGATTCTCCCGCCTCAGAATCATGAGTAGCTGGGATTACAGCACCCGCCACCACGCCCAGCTAATTTTTGTATTTCCAGTAGAGACGGGGTTTCACCACTTTGGCCAGGTTGGTTTCAAACTCCTGACGTCAGGTGATCCACCTGGCTTGGCCTCCCAAAGTGCTAGGATTACAGGCGTGAGCCACCGCACCCAGTCAAAGTAGAACAGTTTTAACAATACACTGTAATAAAAGTTATCACACACTGTAATCGATCGTAACTTTTGCAGTTCCAGGTGTGACAGCAAAACTGGCATGAGGCCGGGGTCAGTGGCTCCCGCCTACAATCCTAGTACTTTGGGAGGCCGATGTGGGCGGATCATCTGAGGTCAGGGGATCGAGACCAGCCTTGCCAACATGGTGAAACCCCATCTCTACTAAAACTACAAAAAAATTAGCCAGGAGTGGTGGCAGGAGCCTATAGTCTCAGCTACTCAGAAGGGTGAGGCAAGGGAATCGCTTGAACATGGGAGGCAGTTCAGTGAGCCGAGATTGTGCCACTGCACTCCAGCCTGGGCAACAGAGTGTGACACTGTGTCTCAAAAAAAACAAAAAAAAAAAACAAAAATCAAAAAAAAACTAGCATGAATTTTTCTTTACAATTTCACAGACAGAAGATTCAGCATTTTGTTCCCATCTTTTCACTTAAAGGAAGCACCTTAGGGTTTCTCTTTGGCATATCCGAATAGCCGCATCACTACTCTGGTGCTTTGGGGCCCTTATGAAGTAAGAGTGACCAGAACACAAGCACTGTCATACCAGGACGGGCCATCTGATGACCAAGTGACTGACCGGGGCAGGGAGTGTCTACGGTGTGGACATGGGGGAAACAGGGACAGTTCGCATCCCGGACGGCACGGCAGAGACGATCACACTGCTCAGAACCACGCACAGTGGAAAACTTGGGAACTGTTTCAGGAATTTTCCATTTAATATGGGCTTTAGTATCTGACATTTGCCCAGCATGATCAGGCATTTGCTCTCATCTCAGAGCTTCCAGATAATCGCATAATTTGTAAAATGACATTTATAAAGAGACAATATGTTTCATACCTGTCGTGGATACTGAGAGAGAGAGAGAGACTACGACCGCCTCCCAAACTTGTGGTTGCCTAGGTGCCTCTGGGCCAGGCCTGCCTGAGCCTGGGCTCCCTTGGGGGTCTGGCAGTAGACGCAGCGATGGTGGCCCCCTCCTGGAAACCACCCCACAGCCATCCCTACCAATCACAGGAAGGCTTGCGATGCTCTGGGGTCCCTGCAGGGATGCTGACTCAAATAGATGTTTCTGCTGAGCCAGGAACAGACAGTGGGCCAGCGAAGCCCACACCACGCGAAAGGAGAGCCTAGGTCTATGGGACACAGAGTTCTCTTTGAATGAACTACCTGCCCCATCTGGCAGGAGTCGGCCTGGCTGCGTCCCCTCCCATCAAGGCTTCTGGAACGTGCAGGGGCAAAACCACTGCTGCACAGACATGCTCCTGGCAAGGGTCCTGCTGGTGCCTTGTCAGGTTCTGGAGTGGTGTGAGCCGCACAGCATCGGTCCCCCTTGCTGCTCGGGCCATCTGCCTCTCCTTCTCTGCAACCTGCCTTCCAGGCAGTTGTGCCGTGAAGACCTCGGCAGCCCGGGTGCGGCAAGCTCTCCTGGGGCTGAGTACACGCAGCAAGAAGGCTGGCACGCAGCCCCGCATCGTCCTCTGAGCCAGCCTCCTGCATCGTGCTTGGGTTACTCCCTGGCCCAGCTGAGCACCTGCGGCCAGGGGGAGGATGAGACTAGGAAAGGGGCCTCCGGTCACATGGTTCAGTCCAGGACAGAAGAACTTTTCCAGAAGTCCATATGACCTGAGTCTGAGCTTCAGGTCTCCAAAAACAATAATCGAAAGCTGGGCATGGGGCAGGTCTTCTTTTCTTACTTGGGGCCACAGTCACAGGACTTTCTGGTATCTGAAGTACACACTGATCTGCTCTCTGTCTACAAGTGAACCACAGAGGAGTCTGCTGACCAGGAGGCTGGGTTACTGTGCTCTCACGCTCTCTCTCTCCCACACTGACATTTGTAAAGAGCTCCCAGGCGGGTCTCTTTCAGAAGGCACTCATTTGGGATCTGACTGACGGCTCCTGGCTGCCTTATTAGAGTATGTTCTGAAGGGAAGTTCTTGGCCGAGATGGAACCTCACAACAAGCACGGCTTAAAAGCTGTCCACTGAACTGTCCAGGGAAAGGATGACCCACAGATGGTGTCAGGAATGTTAACCAGGTAACATTCGCAGCAGTCCTTTGGCGAAAGAGTTTGCTGTCTTAAGATTCCTTCTGGTTGAGGTGTCTCCGGAGCATGACCAGAGCTGCCCCGACAGCTGCGTCCACATCCTGCCCAAAGGACATGGGCAATGGGAAAGCCCTCTGCACCTCCTGCTTCAGCACCTCGTTCCTGGACAGCGCACTCCCACTGCCCATCACCCGCTCCACGCCCCACTCCTGGAGCTGCTGAATCGGAAGCATGGAGTGCAGGTTCTGAACAATGCTTCGGCACAGAGCCCGGGTCACGTGCCCCAGGGAGAGGTCAGAGGAGGAGATGCTGGTCACGGAGGCCAGCTGGTCCGGCAGGTGCCTCTCCCCCAGCACCGTTGGGGTGATGGTCAGGTGGGTATCTCTCTGCTGCACAGCTGCCTGGATCATGCGTGAATACACGGTGGATTCTTCAACCTCCAGGCCTGCCAGAGACAGAGAGATCTGTGTGAGCTCCTGCAGCCCCCTCGATGTAGGCTGAGATGGTACAGAATATTCCCCCAGGGTGCGAACAGCGCTACTTGCTGCTTCTCCTCCCGCTGCGGCTGGTGGTTCTGGGCTCAGGGACTTCTATAGCCAGGCTAGCTGTACTCTGCCCTGGATCCCCGCCCGCTGTCTCAGTGCAGACCCCAGCCAGACATCACGGTGAGATCTCGTAAGTGCTGCTGTGAGCCCTAACCCTAACCCTAACCCAGGCTTCTTAACCAAAGGGACCAAGTGCATATACTGATTAATAACTACCATTGGCCGGGCATGGGGGCTCAGTTCTGCAATCTCAGCACTTTGGGAGGACGAGGCAGGAGGATCACCTGAGGTCAGGAGTTCGAGACCAGCCTGGCCAACATGGTGGAACCCCGACTCTACTAAAAGTACAAAAATTAGCCGGGTGTGGTGGCAGGCACCTGTAATCCCAGCTACTCAGGAGGCTGAGGCAGGAGAATCGCTTGAACCTGGGAGGCAGAGGTTGCAGTGAGTGGAGCTTGCGCCACTGCACTCCAGCCTGGGTGACAAGAGCAAGACTCCATCTAAAAAAAAAAAAAAAAAGCTATCATCATGGATGTTATTAGAGTCATTAGCAGCATCAGAAATCTCAGGATCCAGGACCGACCACTGTCTGGGCCACCCTTGTTATGTGCCCAGGACACCTGAAAGCCAATGAGGAAGGATGAGTTGACCATCCTACAACTTGCTTTTCTGTGTCAAGCCAGAATCCCGGTTGGACTTTTCTCCCTGACACCATGTTAGCTCTGCGTTCGTTTTTGTTTTGTTTTTTTCTGAGACTCACTCTGTCGCCCAGGCTGGAGTGCAGTGGCACGTATCCTATCGGCTCACTATAACCTCTGCCTCCCTGGTTCAAGCGATTCTCCAGCCTCAGCCTCACAGGTAGCTGGAATTACAGGCCCACACCGCCACACCCGGCTAATTTTGGTATTTTTAGTAGAGACGAAGTTTTACTACATTGGACAGGCTGGTCTCAAGCTCTTGATCTCAAGTGATCTACCTGCCTCAGCCTCCCAAAGTACTGGGGTTACAGGCGTGAGCCACCACGCCCGGCCAGCTCTGCATTCTTAAAACAAACAAATGAAAAAAAAAAAAAAAGGACCAAGCACGGTGGCTCACGTCTGTAATCCTAGCACTCTGGGAGGTCAAGACAGGCAGATGACTTGAAGTCAGGAGTTCCAGACCAGCCTGCACAACATGGTAAAACCCCGTCTCTACTAAAAATACAAAAATTAGCCAGGTATGGCACTATGTGCCAGTAGTCCCAGCTATTTGGGATACTGAGGCATAAGAATAGCTTGAACCCAGATGGCAGAGCTTGCAGTGAGCTGAGATGGTGCCACCACACTCCAGTCTGGGTGACAGTGCGAGACTTGGTCAAAAAAAAAAAAAAAAAAAGCCTTTGCTTTCAATGCACTTTGACCTTAGAATCACTTTTTGATCTCTAACCTAGCATTACCTGAGGGAAAGCAAACATCGCCTTGATAAGAAGAAAGTTATCAACACTGGGGCTTCTTGAGAGCACTGTGGGCCCATCTCCAGACTTTCTAATTTAACTGGTGTGGGTTGCAGGCTGAGGGCTAGAATTTGTAAACACTTGCGGGTGATTCTTATACACAGCCAGGCTGGGGAGCCCCCGACCTAGACCTACGGCTTCTCCAGCCTGAACGTACAGATGAGTCACTCAGGGTTCTTTTTTTTTTTTTTTGAGATGGAGTCTCGCTCTGTCACCCAGGCTGGAGTACAGTGGCATGATCTCGGCTCATTGCAACCTCTGCCTTCCGGGTTCAAGGGATTCTTCTGCGTCAGCCTCCCGAGTAACTGGTATTACAGATACCTACCACCACGCCAGGCTAATTTTTGTATTTTTAGTAGAGGCAGGGTTTCACCATATTGGCCAGGCTGGTCTTGAACTCCTGACCTCATGATCCGCCCTCCTCGGCCTTCCAAAGTGTTGGGATTACAGGTGTGAGCCACTGCGCCCGGCCAGGGATCTTTTTAACACATCGCTTGGACTCAGATTGCCTAGGGCTGACCCTAAGGTTCTGAGTTTGTTAAAAGCTCCCAGAGGAAGCTGTACTGCAGGCCCTGTACTGTGGACCAGGCTTTCTGAGGAGAAAGTTCTAGAGCAGTGCTTATTAATACTCCAGGCCTCAGAATCACCTGAGGAACTTTTATATAACATCATGCTCAAGGCCCACACCCAGTCCAATAAATCAGAATTTATGGGTGTGGGACCAGGACGCAATGCTATTTTTAAACTCCACAATACTTCCCGGGTGTGGTCACTGCTGAGACCCACTAATCTAGAGGGTCACCAAGGAGTCACCATGGGAACATTGAACCTCTGCAAATGCAGGGGTGCAGGGGTGCAATCTCAGCCCCACTGCAACCTCCGCATCCTGGGTTCGAGCGACTCTCCTGCCTCAGCCTCCCAAGTAGCTGGAATTACAGGCGTGTGTCACCACACCTGGCTAACTTTTGTATTTTTAGTAGAAACAGGTTGGCCAGGCTGGTCTCGAACTCCTGACCTCAGATGATCCGCCCGCCTCGTCCTCCCAAAGTGCTGGGATGACAGGCGTGAGCCACCACGCCTGGCTGTTTTATTTTTTAAATCATGTTCTTGTCTTTCTTTCGTAAAACTTCAGGAAAAAAGGTTTTTGTTTTTTTTTTTACAGACAGGGTCTTGCTTGTTGCCCCGGCTAGACTTGAACAACTTTGAGCTCAAGCGATCCTTCCGCCTCGGCCTCCTGAGTAGCTGGGATTACAGCCACGTGTCACCATGCACAGCACCAAAAACAGTTGTAAAGGAAGGTTAAAACATACTCAAGGTCTTCTTCCTTTCTGGGAAATACTTGGGCCATGACCCAAGCCCTGGGGTACCTGAAGGAAGGTGAATCCCAGCTGGAGGCCTGAAAGAGAGGCTTGGCCTCTAGCAGAGTGTCTGCGTCCTCAGCTCCCCCTAACCTATTAGTGAGGACTCATGGAGGCCAAAGCTGCTACGAGCTGTTGAGTTAATTCTAACCCATGGACTTAAGACCACAAGACACTGGAACTGGGGGAAGGGACTTGCCAAGGCCGAGACTCAGGGACACAGCTGGGAACCAAGGCCCCTCTCCTGGGTTCCACCCCGCACCGTGTTTCTCTGAGAAATGTCTACATTGGACCGGGCGTGGTGGCTCACACCTGTAATCCCAGCACTTTGGGAGGCTGAGGCAGGCAGATCACGAGGTCAGGAGACCGAGACCATTCTGGCTAACACGGTGAAACCCCATCTCTACTAAAAATACAAAAAATTAGCTGGGCATGGTGGTGGGTGCCTGTAGTATCTGCTACTTGGGAGGCTGAGGCAGGAGAATGGCGTGAACCTAGGAGGTGGAGCTTGCAGTGAGCCGAGATTGCACTATTGCACTCCAGCGAGACTCCATCTCAAAAAAAAAAAAAAAAGAAAAGAAAAGAAAAAGAAATGCCTACATCAGGCCGGGCACAGTGGCTCGCGCCTGTAATCCCAGCACTTTGGGAGGTCAAGGTGGGTGGATCACCTGAGGCCAGGAGTTCGAGATCAGCCTGGCCAACACGGTGAAACCCCGTCTCTACTAAAAATACAAAAACTTGCCAGGCATGGTGGCAGGCACCTGTAATCCCAGCTACTTGGAAGGCTGAGTCAGAAGAATCCCTTGAACCCAGGTGGCAGAGCTTGCAGTGAGCCAAGATCGCGCCACTGCACTCCAGCCTGGGTGACAGAGTGAGACTCTGTCTCAAAAAAAAAAAAAAGAAGAAGAAGAAAAGAAGAAGAAACGTTTGCATCGCACTTCCTATGGGCCAGTCTTCTCAGGATATAAGTGCATTGTAAGTGAAATACGCACCATTGCAAGTCGAGGAACATCTGTCTATGGAGAGCAGAGAAAACCTCATAAATTCTACCCCAGGAATAAGAGAAGGGAGCAGGAGGGGAAAAGGGGGAGCAGGGAGGGCGGGGGAAAGCTGGGGAGACTGTTAGGAAGGTTCACAGTCAAGGTTGAGGGAAGGGTGCCTGACCCAAACAAAAAAGTAGGTGATGGCAGCTCAGAGGACAAGAAGAAAAGAGGCTGCAAGCTCAGATCCCGAAGGATCGGAGAAATATGCCAGGACCTGGTGGGGTCTGAGACCTGAATGTGGACACTGAAACCGCACATGAAGCTCCAAGACCCTGCCGGGTAGAAACGACAGGCAGAGAACACAGCGCTGTGCGGACCACACCTTACCTAGATCTGCCATCCACTGAACCAGCATGTGGACGAACGTGGCCAGCACATTGCCCCCGTTGAGTGACGCGGCCACCCCCAGGTAGGTCCTGTCGAAGTATGGGAAGTAGGCGACTGGGGCTGTAGGGTCTGGAGTCTGTCCGGGCTGGAATCCGGAAGGCATGGAGGCTGCCAGCTGAACCGAGGTGCTGATGTTGAGAACTGGGGTCCAGAGAAAGCAGAACTTAGGCCTGTGGGGCTAACTCAGAGGTCACGAGTCACAGTTTGGCAATAAGAGAGGGTGGCCTGTCAGGCTAATTCAGAGGTCATGAGTCATAGTTCAGCAGTGAGAGAGGGTGGGGTTTTAAAAATATGTCCAGGGTAGTTAGAAGGGCAAGGTGTTGAAGAGATGTTGATCAAAGGATTTTTTTTTTCTTTTTCTTTTTTTTGAGACAGGGTCTCGCTCTGTCACCCAGGCTGGAGTGCAATGATGCGATCTTGGCTCACCGCCTCCCAGGTTCAAGCAATTTGCCTCAGCCTCCCAAGTAGCTGGGACTACAGGTGTGAGCCACCACGCCCGGCTAATTTTTGTATTTTTAGTAGAGATGGGGTTTCACCATCTTGGCCAGACTGGTCTTGAACTCCTGGCCTCATGATCCATTCACCTTGGCCTCCCAAAGTGCTGGGATTACAGGCGTGAGCCACTGCACCCGGCCGATACTCCTCCTTTCAAGAGGTAGAACCTGATTCCTCTCCTCGTGAAAAGGGGGCTGGACTTAGTGACTCACTTCTAGTGAACGAAATAAAGCCCAAGAGACAGTGTGTGACTTCAGAGGCTAAGTCATAAAAGGCGCTGCGGCTCCTGTCTTGGTCACGCTGTCTTGTGGATCACTTGCTCTCGGGGAAGGCAGGTGCCACGTCATGAGAAGCCCTGTGGAGAGCCTCACGTGCCAGGGAACTGAGGCCTTCTGCCGACAGCATGACACATGGGCTCAGGGGCAGATCCTCCAGGCTCAATCAAGCCTTTGGAAGACTGCAGCTCCAGTGTGAATGCAACTTCACAAGAGACCTTGAGCCAGGCCATCCTGCCCCACTCAAAATCCCGACCCTCAGAAACTGTCCAAAATAATAAACGCCTGTTGTTTTAGGCTACTACATATCAGGGTAATTTGTTACACAGCAAAAGAAAACTATGACAGGGTAAGACCTCAGACCAAGGGCTTTATCCTCTGGAGAGGGTTCATTCATTGGCAGGGAGTACCACGCTTGCTATTTCCAAAGTATTCTCCCTTTTATGTTGTGGTTTTTGTTTTTGTTTTTGTTTCTGAGACAGAGTTTCATTCTGTCACCCAGGCTGGAGTGCAATGGTGCAATCTCGGCTCACTGCAACCTCTGTCCCCTGGTTCAAGTGACTCTCCTGCCTCAGCCTCCTGAGTAGCTGGGATTACAGGCACATGCCACCACACCCAGCTAATTTTTTGTATTTTTAGTAGCAATGGGGTTTCACCATGTTGGCCAGGCTGGTCTCGAACTCCTGACCTCAGGTGATCCACCCGCCTCGGCCTCCCAAAGTGCTGGGATTACAGGCCTGAGCCACTGCGCCCAGCCCCAAAGTATTCTCTTCACACCTTCCCTGTCACCAGCAGCGGGAAATCCCCTGGACCCAGCACAGAGTGGATGAGTTTCTCCTCTAATTCCAGGCCAGAGCTTGGGGGCTGTTCCAGCAGTGCCTTCTCCATTTCCCATGAGACCGAGCTAAAAAGCCTGCTTGTCCCAATCTGTTTACGGGCCAGAGTTCAGCATCCAATTTTCCCACCCACTCAGGGGGTCAAAAGCAAAGACAGCAAAAAGAAGCCTCAGGAAGCCAATACCGTTTGCTTTCTGCCACATCAAGCTTCCCACCGTGACTATAAACTGGAAGTAACATGCCCTCCACCGTCCCCTCGGCTGGAGGCAACAACACTTTTGTTACTTTCACTCTCGTTTACATTTTGTAGCATTTATCAGTGCTGTTTGAAAAAATTCCAGCGGCTGGGCACAGTGGCTCATGCCTGTAATCCCAGCACTTTGGGAGGACGAGGTGGGTGGATCGCCTGAGGTCAGGAGTTCAAGACCAGCCTGACCAAGATGGTGAAACCCCATGCCTACTAAAAATACAAAAGTTAGCTGGGTGTGGTGGCGCACACCTGTAATCCCAGCTACTTGGGAGGCTGAGGCAGGAGAATTGCCTGAACCCGGGAGGTGGAGGTTACGGTGAGCCGAGATCGCACCACTGCACTCAGGAAAGGAAAGGAGAAAGGAGAAAGAAAGGAGAAAGGAGAAAGGAGAGGAAAGGAAAAAGGAAAAAGGAAAGGAAAGGAAAAAGGAAAAGGAAAAGGAAAGGAAAGGAAAGGGGAAAGGAAAAGGAAAAGAAAGGAAAGGAAAGGTAAGGAAAAAGGAAAGGAAAAGAAAAAAGAAAGGAAAAGGAAAAGAAAAGGAAAGGGAAAGGAAAGGAAAGAAGGGGAAAAAGAAAAAGAAAGGAAAGGAAAAGGAAAGGAAGGCAAAGGAAAGAAGGGGAAAAAGAAAAGAAAAGAAAAGAAGGGGAAAAAGAAAAAACTCTAATCGGGAGGCCGTTAGACAAAGGTGTGGCTGTAGTACTGTGAATTCCTATGTGAACAAACCAAACCCCAATGTAAACAGTAAAATGAAACTGGAAACTACACCAATCAGAAACCACCAACGAATGTCTAACTTGGAATTGTCCACTCTCACCAGTCAGAATTATCTTCTGTGTCTGGCTTCTGCAAACACCTTACGAAAGTCTTCGCTCATGCCCCTCTCAGTGGTGTACTAGCCGCCTGCTCTCTAGTGCTACCCTGATTCAGGAATCACTGAATGCTCAAATAAACTTCTTAATATTTAAAGGTACTTAAGTTTTTCTTTTCCTTTTTTTTTTTTTTTTGAGACAGAGTCTCACTCTGTCACCCAGGCTGGAATGCGGTGGTGTGATCTCAGCTCACTGCAACTTCTGCCTTCCAGGTTCAAGCAATTCTCCTGTCTCAGCCTCCTGAGTATCTGGGATTACAGGCGTGTGCCTCTATATCCAGCTAAATTTTGTATTTTTGGTAGAGATGAGGTTTCATCATGTTGGCCAGGCTGGTCTCGAACTCTTTGCCTCAAGTGATCTGCCTGCCTCAGCCTCCCAAAGTGCTGGGATTACAGGCGTGAGCCACCATGTCCAGCCAAGTTTTTCTTTAATCAGATCTGGTGGCATAAGTGGGATCTGAAGCCACCCACCTCGTGATGACCTCTGGGAGCAACAAGCAAACGAGCATAAGTACCCACTGAGCCTCTGCACTCATTGCTTCTTACTGCACATTTGCACGCCATCACCAGTAAGCCCTCTTGGACGTATGAACTTCACAAGTTGTGTTAAGTTCACCTAGTTACTTGGACTTTTTTTTTTTTTTTGAGGCGGAGTCTCGCTCTGTCACCCAGGCTGGAGTGCAATGGCCGGATCTCGGCTCACTGCAAGCTCCGCCTCCTGGGTTTACGCCATTCTCCTGCCTCAGCCTCCCGAGTAGCTGGGACTACAGGCACCCGCCACCTCGCCCAGCTAGTTTTTTGTATTTTTTAGTAGAGACGAGGTTTCACCGTGTTAGCCAGGATGGTCTCGATCTCCTGACCTCATGATCCGCCCGTCTCGGCCTCCCAAAGTGCTGGGATTACAGGCTTGAGCCACCGCACCCGGCCTACTTGGACATTTTTAAATGGGTCCTGAAGGGAAGCTTCAGGTGTCCGATTGGGTCAGACAGAAACTAAATTGGGTTTAGTAAAAGACCTCCGGTAGAAAAGGTTCCAGGAAGACAGAAAATAATGGGTTTATTTAAATTCGGGGAGTCTGAGACTCCATCTCAGAACATTTGCTTTTCTAGATAAATGAGTGAATCTTACCAAAACTAATTTAGAATTTTGGTGGCCACAATAAGGAAGTTTTAACCTAAACAAACAAAAAAATTCCAAACACCTCAGAAACAATGACATATGTTTTTGATTGGCAGGTAAAGGTTTCTAATCTCTCTTTCTTTCTACCTTCCTCTCCCTACACTGAATCTGCTGACATTTTTGCTTGTTTACCTCCTACCCCAAAGTTAAAAAAAGATGAAAAAAAGAGAACTAGATTACTGTTTATAAAGTCAGGCTCTCAAATTAACTAGCTCTGCTTTTTAAGCATTCTCATGCCTTGGTTAAAATCTTGAGCTCAGAGCAAAAATGAAAGGTATCCCTGGCTGGCATAGAAAATGCTTTGTCTGCCCTATTGAAATTGTTTTCTTTGTCTTGCTTCTGCAACTACTTTATGAAAATTTCCCCTCTTGCCTCTTCTGACACAGTGCTAACAGTCTGGTGCTACCCTGATTCACAAATCACTGAATCTTCAAATAAACTCTTTGTTTGTTTGTTTGTTTGTTTTTGAGACAGAGTCTCACTCTGTTGCCCAGGCTGGAGTGCATTGGCACAATCTCAGCTCACAGCAACCTCTGCCTCCTAGATTCAAGCAATTCTCTGCCTCAGCCTCCCGAGTAGCTGGGATTACAGGTGCCCGCCACCAATCCTGGCTAATTTTTTGTATTTTTAGTAGAGACGGGGTTTCACCATGTTGGCCAGGCTGGTGTTGAACTCCTGACCTCGTGACCACCTGCCTCAGTCTCCCAAAGTGCTGGGATTACAGGCGTGAGCCACTGCAACCAGCCAAATTAGCTTTTTAAAATTTAAATGTACTTAAGTTTTTCTTCTACCCAACATTCAATGCTTTTTTAGCTATGTGTATATGCCACATTTTAAAAATTCATTCACGGCCAGGCACGGTGCTCACACCTGTAATCCCAACACTTTGAAAGGCTGAGGCAGGTGGATCACGAGGTCAAGAGATCAAGACCATCCTGGTCAACATGGTGAAACCCCATCTCTACTAAAAATATAAAAATTAGCCGGGCATGGTGGCGCACGTCTGTAGTCCCAGCTACTTGGGAGACTGAGGCAGGAGAATCACTTGAACTCGGGAGGCGGAGGTTGCATTGAGCCAAGATTGTACCACTGTACTCCAGCCAGGTGACAGAGCAAGACTCTGTCTCAAAAAAAAAAAAAAAAGATTCATTCATTAGTTGATAGATATTTAGGTGCTTTCTACTTTTTGGCTATTATAAATAATCCTGCTGTGAATGTCTGTGTACGAGTTTTTGTGTGGACATCATTTATTTTCAGTTCTCCTGGGTGTATTTCTAGGAGCGGAATTGCTGGGTCCTGTGGTAACTCCATGTTTAACATTTGAGGAACTACCAGCTGTTTTCCAAAGAGGCTGTACCTTTTTACAATCCCACTAGCATGTTCTCACCCTTTTTTCAAGTTTAAATCATTTTGTATTTAAGCCCTGATTTTACAAAACATAGTATATAAAGGCAAACTAAATTTACATAATTTAAATTGTTATTTTTCTTTTTTTTTTCCTCTAGGGAAGATGCCTTAAGAACAACTCAATTTGTTCACGTAAATTGCCTTCAGCCTACATTGCAGTAATAAGTTATAAGATTTTACATGTATTTTGGAAGAAATCACACAGAAAAAGCTGCTTTTTCAATAAATGTGGCCAGCTTCACATCTCTTTTGGTCAGTCCACCACAGTCATGTGAGGTGAGAGTTATCTGGACCTTGTTTTATACATTGAACCATCATCTTCTCTGCTTGTAGGGCAACTCGGGACCTAAAGCCAAATGCCTGATTAAAAATTTGGAAGGAGAGGCTGGGCACGATGGCTCACGCCTGTAATCCCAGCACTTTGGGAGGCCGAGGCGGGCAGATCACAAGGTGAAGAGATTGAGACCAGCCTGGCCAACATGGTGAAACCCCGTCTCTACTAAAAATACAAAAATTAGCTAGGAGTGGTGGCACATGCCTGTAGTCCCATCTACTCGGGAGGATGAGGCAGGAGAATCGCTTGAACCCGGGAGGCGAAGGTTGCAATGAGCTGAGATCGCGCCACTGCACTCCAGCCTGAGAGACAGAGTGAGACTCCATGTCAAAAAAAAAAAAAAAAAAATGTTGGAAGGAGAATGCTTTGTAGATAGCATCTCTCTCTCACTCAATTCCGACCATCCTGCTGCTTTCAGATTGAGCATAGCTTGGTTCCCCTCCTCTGCTGTCAACCTGTGAGTACCTGACAACATGGCCACCAGCCCTGGGCTCTGGCCTCGCAGCACCACCAAGCACCACGTCGCCCCACGTTCTCACATTTTTAAATGGTTGAAAAGAAATTAAAAGAAGAATTTTTCATGACACATGAAAATTATATGGCATTCCTATTTCAGTGTCTATGAACAATGTTTTACTGGAACACAGCGATGCCCGTTCATTCACACATTGTCTAGGGCTGGTTTCAAACTCCTACAGCAGAGCTGAGCAGTTACAACACAGACTGCATGATCCACAAAGCCGAAAATATTTACAGAAAATATGTTCTGCCCTTTAGAGAAAAAGAGCCAACCCCTGCCCTAGACACGGCTACCTCTACCCTTACCATGAATACAGAAAATATTCTGCATTTTCTTGTTTTGTTTTGTTTTTGAGAGAGTCTCACTCTGTCACCCAGGCTGGGGTACAGTGGCGTGATCTCGGCTCACTGCAACCACTGCCTCCTGGATTCCAGCAATTCTCTGCCTCAGCCTCCCCAGTAGCTGGGACTACAGGCGCCCGCCACCACGCCCAGCTAATTTTTGTATTTTCAGTAGAGACAGGGTTTCACCATCTTGGCCAGGCAGGTCTTGAACTCCTGACCTTGTGATCCGCCCGCCTCGGCCTCCCAAAGTGCTGGGATGACAGGCGTGAGCCACCGCGCCCGGCCTATTCTGCACTTCTAATCAGATCTGACATCACTTCCATTGACAAACACACAGTAACCAAAACCCTCATCAGCTCATCTGTTTTCTTGGGCCCGTAGTCACATAGAAACCAGACAGCTGGAAAGAGCCATTTCCCTCACCCGACCCCATAGCGGGTCAGCACAGATGGTCGGTGCTCAGGGACAGAATTTGCCCTGCTGGCCTGTAAGCTCCCTCAATAGAGGATTTTACCTGCAAGGAAGAGGGTGCTTTTCACCTTTACAGAATAATGATCTCCGGCAGGATGCCGAGACTGCTAAGCTCCGCATGCCTGCAGACTCGCACAGAGTTGGTGCTTACGAGGCAGGTGACAGTGTAAGTCTGAGGACAGAACAAAAGAAACACTTACCTGCATCTGTCCTCTGGGCCATGCAGGAATAGACAGAGGCCTGTAAATCACCCAAGGCCACTCCCACCTCCGTCCCCTCTGGGATTTCAAACCATATGTGGGAAGTTCTGCCTGCCACACTGCCAGGCTCAGCGATGTCCGGGAGCAGGTGGACGGGAAAACCTGAGCTCCTCAGTCTGTAAAACAAAAGTGGACACCTACATGGACCCACACTTAGGTTTCTGGAGTTTAAGGGACCCTCCCTTCTTTCCTTTCCCCCTCCCTCCCTCCCTCCCTCCCTTCCTTCCCTTCCTTCCCTCCGTCTCTCCACACCTTTCCCCCTCCCTCCCTCCCTCCCTCCCTCCCTTCCCTCCGTCTCTCTACTCCTTTCCTCCCTCCCTCCCTTCCTTCCCTTCCCTCCTTCCCTCTTTCTCTCCCTTCCTTCCCTCCCTCCCTCCATTCCTTCCCTCTCTCCCATCCCTTCCCTCCTTCCCTCTCTTCCTCCCTTCCTTCCCTCCCTTCCTTCCTCCCTTCCCCGCCACCCTCCCTCCTTCCTTTCCCCTTCCTTCCTTCCTCCCTCCCTTCCTTTCTTCCTTCCTTCCTTTTCTTTCCTTCTTTCTTTCTTTTTTACTTATTTATTTTTTTGAGACAGAGTCTTGCTCTGTTGCCCAGACTAGAGTGCAGTGGCACCATCTCGGCTCACTGCAACCTCTGCCTCCCAGGTTCAAGCGATTCTCCTGCCTCAGCCTCCCTAGTAGCTGGGATTACAGGCGCACACCACCATGCCCGGCTAATTTTTGTATTTTTAGTAAAGATGGGGTTTCGCCATGTTGGCCAGGCTGGTCTCGAACTCCTGACCTCACATGATTCACCCGCTTCAGTCTCCCAAAGTGCTGGGATTACAAGCATGAACCACCGCACCCGGCTCCTTCTTTTTTTCAGACAGGGTCTCGCTCTGTGACCCAGGCTGGAGTGGAGTGGTATGATCACTGCTCACTGTAACCTCAACTTCCCAGGTTCAGGCAATTCTCCCGCCTCAACCTCCCAAGCAGGCGTACTCCCCCACACCCAGCTGCTTTCTTTTTTGTTGTTTGTTTCCAGGAAACTCTGCACAGGAAAGTGCTATAGGACACACGTGGCCGAAGAGGGGCTAGAATTCAGAGCCGTCACAGGCAGCTTCTCTGGCTTTTTTAAAACCATGAGCTTAGGCTTTGTCAGTAGAGTGCACTGGCTTTCATAAGCTTAGGATTCACCTTCCAGGAAAGAAAACAAACAACATAAAGCAGCCGTGATCAAGTCCAGCCTCCCCTGTTTGAAGGGAACTCAAAAACCCTGCAAACGGAGGCAGCCGGAGGTTCGGCGCCATTATGGTTGGTTAGCACAGTCCAAACCAAAGTCAAACGCAGCAAGCTCCTGAATATCAAATGCATTCGTCACTCAGCGTTAGTGAATGGGGGGCTGTCAATTGCACACAACATGCTGGAAAGTCCTTTACCTGAACTACCAGGTGCTTTTTGTTTTATTTCAGAGCTCAGAATTTGGGCCCTGAAGGAAGTGAACTTACAGGGCACTGGATTTCTGTACCTGAAAAGGCAAATGATTGTTTAAAAGAACTTAAAAGGCATCCTTCAAGCCTACTATCTCTAGTTCTTTTTTGTTTTTTTTGGAGACAGAGTCTCGCTCTGTCCCCCAGGCGGGAGTGCAGTGGTACAATCTCGGCTCAATGCAACATCCGCCTCCCAGGTTCAAGTGATTCTCCTGCCTCAGCCTCTGGAGTAGCTGGGATTACAGGCACCTGCCAGCATGCCCAGTTAATGTTTGTATTTTTAGTAGAGATGGGGTTTTGCCATGTTGCCCAGACTGGTCTCGAACTCCTGACCTCAGGTGATCCACACGCCTCAGCCTCCCAAAATGCTGGGATCACAGGTGTGAGCCACTGTGCCCGACCCTGTAAGTTTAAGTATTAAAGAGTGAAAGCTGTACTCTGAAACCTACAGACTGGGCCCACGGTCACAGAGAAGGAACAGCCCACCCGGGGTCTGGGGGGCTGCGGAGGAGGACAGCATGGCTGAAGCCCCTACCCCAGGGCTCAGGGCTCTGCTTACACTTGGCCCACCCATGCCCCGTGACTGGGACAGGCTGGGGGCACTGGACCCTGATCCTGGCCTCCTGGAACCCTCCACCACTCCCAGATGGGAAAGCTCCCACTGAAGCATCGGCTCTGGGGTTGCCCTTCGGATTGGAGCAGGAGGAACAGCCTGCAGGGATGTGATACTCACATCTCCACGTTCCAGCTTTGGCTCTGCGTGTTGAAATAGCCCCAGCTAGCAGCGTTCTGGTCGGACATCAGGGGTCTCGGCAAGCCACACAGCATGGCAACCACATAGTCATGGATGGTGCCGGCTGCGTCGTAGGACTTCAGGAACTCTGGGCTGTTTTTCATACCAAAAACAACTCAACATGGTACAACATGAACTCGGGAGCATGTGCCGCATCTAGCAGCAGGCAGCGGGGACCAGCTGTGCCATGGCCAGGTGGCAGCCACAACCCCACATGCTATGGCTCAAGTCCAGCTGGGTCCTTGGGATTAGGACCTTCCAGCTGCTTCAAGCAAAGCCAGCCTAAGTCAGCCCCAGGGGAAGGGCCTCAGAGGAGAAAGTGTCAAGCCTGGGAAAGCAGACGTCAACCTCCGCAGCAGCCTCACAGGCCTGAACACACTGCAAATTCTCCCTGTGACCCTCGGCAAGTCACCTGCCCTCTCTGTCCCTTCCTTTTCCCATCTGGGTGGGAACTGGATAACCAATAGAGAACCCTCTGCAAAAGGATGCGGTTCTGGACCCAATCTAGGTCCAGGCCACGCTCCCTCTTGTCCTGCCAAGACACGCTCACTGCAGCAGAGCCCAGCAGGCGGGGCGATGCGGACACAGCCCCGGCCCATTCTCATCCTCCCAGAAACCCGGCCCCCAAGTCAAAGTGCAGTTGCCCGTACCAATATTTCAAAAGCCAGAAGATAGTTGCACAGCCAAAGCCCGTGGCCACACTGAGATGAGACTTCGGCTGGGGTAGAGAGGCCAGGAATTCGCTGCTGCATCGGCCATCCTGCCACGTGACCAGGTGGCTAACAGCTCGGGGCTCGAACACAGGGGCAGTCCCTCCCTCTATCCATTCACAGCCTGGAACAAAAGAGACGGCCAGCAATGAAGAAAAGAGCAATTGACTAGGCATGGCGCGGCCTTGATACTACTCTGCTGGTGAGTGACAAAATATGTGCGAATGGTCCCATGATAAAGCCTGGCGCACCTGTGGGTCCTGATGGCATTGGCTTTAGTGCTTGCCTCTACCACATGACTGTGGGACCCTGGGCACGTCACATACTCCCTCCGTTTGCCACACTTCTCTGTTTTTATTCTTTTTTGAAGTTGATATCGCATCTCCCCACATCCCATAAGAGAAGATGTCTGGCACAATCTCAAGTCCTCTGGTCTCTGTCCCTCCAACCCTCAACATGACAACATTATCTAGGCTTCCTGCTACTTGACTACCAGTAAATTTTCTCTTTTCCTTAGGTCTTAGCTGATTGATTTTTATTTTATTTTATTTTATTTATTTTATTTTTGAGACAGAGTCTCACTGTGTCCCCCAGGCTGGAATGCAGTGGCACGATCTCAGCTCACTGCAACCTCCATCTCCCAGGTTCAAGCGATTCTTGTGCCTCAGCCTCCCAAGTAGCTGAGACTACAGGCCCACGCCACCACGCCCAGCTAATTTTTTTGATTTTTTAGTAGAGACAGGGTTTCATCATGCTGCCCAGGCTGGTCTCCAACTCCTGAGCTCAGGCAATCCACCCGCCTCAGCCTTCCAAACTGCTAGGATTACAGGCATGAGCCACCACGCCTGGCCCTGATTGATTTTTAGACGTCCAAATTTACTTTAAAAAAATCTGGGGGCCGGGCGCGGTGGCTCACGCCTGTAATCCCAGCACTTTGGGAGGCCGAGGCGGGCGGATCACAAGGTCAGGAGATTGAGACCATGGTGAAACCCCGTCTCTACTAAAAAATAGAAAAAAAAATTAGCCGGGTGCAGTGGCGGGCGCCTGTAGTCCCAGCTACTGGGGAGGCTGAGGTAGGAGAATGGCGTGAACCCGGGAGGCGGAGCTTGCAGTGAGCCGAGATTGCGCCACTGCACTCCAGCCTGGGCGACAGAGCGAGACTCCGTCTCAAAAAAAAAAAAAAAAAAAAAAAAATCTGGGCCGGGCGCGGTGGCTCAAGTCTGTAATCCCAGCACTTTGGGAGGCCGAGATGGGCGGATCACGAGGTCAGGAGATCAAGACCATCCTGGCTAACATGGTGAAACCCCGTCTCTACTGAAAAAAAATACAAAAAAAAAACTAGCCGGGCAAGGCGGCGGACGCCTGTAGTCCCAGCTACTTGGGAGGCTGAGGCAGAATGGCGTAAACCCGGGAGGTGGAGCTTGCAGTGAGCTGAGATCTGGCCACTGCACTCCAGCCTGGGAGACAGAGCGATACTCCGTCTCAAAAAAAAAAAAAAAAAAAAAAATTCTGACCATGAGATTTTTTTCGTTTGTGCCTTGTGACATCCTCTGGATTTCTCTCTGCTCTGATTCAGTGATTTCGCCCAAGGCCAATTTCAGTGTCAGTCTTTCCAGGCAGTGTCTGAAGACCCAGATAACTCCAGATATTTTTCATGTTCCCATCTTTGAATGCCAGTTTGATCCGTTATAACAGTCTGGTTCTGAGTTCCTTCCCTTCCATGCTTAAAAGCACTTTTTGCGGTCGACTGTCGCAAATTCTTCACTACTCCTCCCACTAAGAGGTGGCATCTGAATCCTCTTTCCTTGAATATAGAATCACCTGGGTGACGTGCTTGACCAGGAGAATGTGGAGGCAGTGACATCTTGGGACTCCCAAGGCTAGGTCATAAGAAGCATTGCAGCTCCCACCCAAGCCTCTTACATAACTCTCTCTGGAGCAATCAGCCTCCAGATAAGAAGTGCAACTACACCGAGGCCGCCATGCTGAGGAGAGCACGGGCAAAGAGCAGCCGGCATACCATTTCCAGGTGAGCCCAGCCTCCAGCCTTCCCCACCAAGGTACCAGGCATTGAGTAAAGCCATCATGACCCGACCAGTCTGTCCACCAGATGAAGCAACCTCCACCATCTCCATGGACGAGCAGCAGTGGGCCAAGCCTTGCCCAATCCCTGACCCAAAAAATCATGAGAGATGATAAATGCTTGTTGCTTTCAGTCACTAGGTTGGAGGTAGTTTGTTACGCCGCAATAGGTCATCAAAATATTACTCCTGGTCAGGCGCGGTGGCTCACGCCTATAATCCCAGCACTTTGGGAGGCTGAGGCAGGCGGATCATCTGAGGTCAGGAGTTCGAGACCAGCCTGGGTAACATGGAGAAACCTCATCTCTACAAAAAATACAAAAATTAGCCAGGCATGATGGCGCATGCCTGTAATCCCAGCAACTCGGGAGACTGAGGCAGAAGAATCGCTTGAACCCAGGAGGCGGAGGTTGCAGTGAGCTGAGATCGCGCCACTGCACTCCAACTTGGGCGACAGAGTGAGATTCCATCTCAGAAAAACAAAACAAACAAAAAAATACTACTCCATTGTCTTTTCACATGGAGTGTTGCTGTTGAAAAAAATCTAATGTCAATCTGACCCTTATTCTTATGAGATCTGATCTTTTGCTCTGCAAGCTTTTAGAATTCTGTCTTTGAAATCCTTAAATGTTCGCTAGAATATATCTAGCTGGGCGTTGTCTTTATCTCCTCTATGACGTTCTATGGGCCCTTTCAGGCTGGGGTGTTCCATCTTATTTTGCCAATTATAGGAAATTTTTCTCCATTATTTCTTCAATGATTTCCTCCTCTCCATTTTTATTTTTCCCTTTCCGGTCTCCTATTATTTAGATGCTAGTGCTTCTATTTGTATCCTCAATATCTGTTACCTCGTCAGACGCGGTGGCTCACATCTGTAATTCCAGCACTTTGGGAGGCTGAAGCAGGTGGATCACTTGAGGTCAGGAGTTCAAGACCAGCCTGGCCAACATGGTGAAACTCCTTCTCTACTAAAAATACCAAAAAAAAAAAAAAAAATAGCTGGGCTTGGTGGCGGGCGCCTGTAGTCATAACTACTCGGGAGGCTGAGGCAGGAGAATGGCGTGAACCTAGGAGGCAGAGCTTGCAGTGAGCCGAGATCGCACCACTGCACTCCAGCCTGGGCAACACAGCAAGATTCCATCTCAAAAAAAAAAAAAAAAATTAGCCAGGCATGGTGGCAGGTGCCTGTAATAACAGTTACTCGGGAGGGGAGATTTAGGCAGGAGAATCACTTGAATCCAGGAGGCAGACGTTGCAGTGAACCCAGATCACTCCAGCCTGGGCGACAAGAGCAAGACTCCATCTCAAAAAAAAAAAAAAAAACAAAAATAAATACCAGTTTTCCACTCCCTTTGCCAACTCTCGACATTACTGAACATTTTGATTTCTTACCATCCGATGGGTGGAGAGTGTTGCGTTGTTGTTTTCATCCGCACTGCTCTAATTACTAACGACGCTGAACATCTTTCCAGATGTGTACTAGCCATTTGTGATTCCTCTTCTAGGAATAACCTGTTGGTGTCCTTCGCCCGTTTTTCCACAGGGCTGCTTGTTCTCTCTTAGTTACTGGTTCTTTGCATGTACTGACCTGTCCTTTGTCCACTATTCACTACCAGATATTTTCTCCCTGTCTGCTGCTCGCCTTTTAGCTTTCTTTTATGATCCTGGTTTCTCTTCTGCTTTTACTGAGCCTGAAAATGGAGTGTGGAAACCGGCGTAACCACAGGCCTTTCAGAAGACACTAATCGCTCCCTCTCCTCCCCTCCAGCTCGCTCGGGGTGCCCTCACTGAAGCACTTAGCTCTCTGCTCAAGTTACTCCCGCCCATCTGTGTTGACTGTTTTGGAAAGTAGAGGCTTCGTTCCTTCATTTCTATCTCTCCCCCAGGGCCCAGCAAAGGGCTTTATATGCTGTAGGTAGGGAAACCAAACTGAATTAAGGCTGCCATTAAAATCGGCAAGACTGGATCCCAAATGTGATTTCACTTGACTCCACTAAGCAGGTTCACCGTCACCGAACTGTGGCTTTCCTCCTTCCCAGAAACAGAAAACAAACCCAGGAGGCATGTGGGCTGGCTCGATAAAATATGAAGCAGCTCTTTCCAACGATGTGGCTGATGGTTTGTGTGGTTGTTAGAGAGCCCAGGAGACAGGCAGAAAGGAAGGCACGTGACCGGACCACAATCATCAGCTCTCTGCTGTCCTCTTCGGAAAGGGTTTTCGTATTAAAAGGACATTTATTCTCATTAATGCAAAATTAAGGAGTTTTAAAAGCTTTTACAATCTAGACTCCCTCTGAGAGGTTAGCCTTGACACCCTAATCGCCTTGTGCTCCCGCCACTGCTTGGTGCCAAGCAGCTCCCATGGTCCCGGCGGGCCCGACGATAGGCGGACAGGAGGGAGGAAGGGGAGGAGGAGGAGTCTGCATCGGCTCCTACGATTGCCCGGCCCCATCCTGGGGGTGATTAAAGCGTGCATCACTAAATGCCAGTCCCACTGACAGACGAGTCACCATGCACTTCAGGGCACTCTACATTGCCGACTCTCCATGCAGAAAGGGATGAAGCCAATGTTCAAATCCTCATAACTACAGCCCCCCAAAGTAGCCATCCATCTGCTTAAAATGTTCATCTGCAGTAAAATGTTGATTTTGTTGAAGCTGAGTGATGGGTATATGTTGCACTATTCTCCCTATTTTTGTTTGTCTAAATTAAATCTTTTATAATTTCCATTTTTTTTTTTGAGACAGAGTCTTGCTCTGTCGCCCAGGTTGGAGTGCAGTGGCACGATCTCGGCTCACTGCAAGCTCTGCCTCCTGGGTTCAAGTGATTCTCCTGCCTCAGTCTCTCGAGTAGCTGGGATTATAGGCGCCCACCACCACACCCAGCTAATTTTTGTATTTTTAGTAGAGATGGGGTTTCACCATGTTGGCCAGGCTGATCTCTAATTCCTGACCTCGTGATCTGCCCGCCTCAGCCTCCCAAGGTGCTGGGATTACAGGCATGAGCCATCGTGCCTGGCCAATACAATTTCTTTTAAAGTTTGATTTGTTGTTGTTTTCTGAGACAGGGTCTTGCTCTGTAGCCCAGGCTGGAGTGCAGTGGAGCAATCACAGCTCACGGCAGCCTCAACCTCGAGGGCTCCAGTGATCCTCTCACCTCAGCCTCCCAAGTAGCTGGGACTACAAACATGCAGCACCACACCCAACTTATTTTCACATCTTTTGTAGAGACGGGGGTCCCACTATGTTGCCCAGGCTAGTCTTGAACTCCTGGCCTTACGCAATACTCCTCCTGCCTCGGCCTCCCAAAGTGTTGGGATTTACAGGTGTGAGCCACCACACCTGGCCTTAAAAAGTTTTTTTAATGCCTGCCATAACCGGGAGCTCCCAACTTCCTACAGGAGTCTCATCCTTCCTTGGACATTCTGCTGGGAATACTCTCACTAAGCCACTGTGTCCCCCTGCAGCTCTGGTCCTTCACCAAAAACAACCCCGGCAGGCCTTTAGAAGCTCCTTGAGGCCGGGCGCGGTGGTTCACGCCTGTAATCCCAGCACTCTGGGAGGCCGAGGCGGGAGGATCACGAGGTCAGGAGATCGAGACCATCCCAGCTAACATGGTGAAACCCCGTCTCTACTAAAAATATAAAAAATTAGCTGGGCGTGGTGGCAGGCGCCTGTAGTCCCAGCCAGTCGGGAGGCTGAGGCAGGAGAATGGCGTGAACCCGGGAGGTGGAGCTTGCAGTGAGCGGAGATCGTGCCACTGCACTCCAGCCTGGGCGACAGAGTGAGAGTCCATTCAAAATCAATCAATCAATCAATCAATCAATCAATAAAAGCTCCTTGAACAGACTTGGATTCAAAAGTGGGGTTCACTTCCGGAAATATGACCCTGAGCATATGATTCTAACCTCTCTGAACCTCAACCTCTCACCTGCACAATGGGGACAACAGTGTAACCTTTGTGACCGGGTGGTTTGGAATATCCAACGAGATCATGCAACTGATGTCCTCAGCCAGGCACCAGGCATGTGAAGTGCTCATTGTGGTTTTACTGTCTTAGTTCTCTCCTCCTCAAGGCCAAATAGAACAGGTTACCCACCTCTGTACTGGGGCAGACCTTCATAAGACAACCAACTAGAAATGCTTAGCAACTGAACCCATAAAAAGGATATGCCGGCCAGGCGCAGTGGCTCACACCTGTCATCCCAGCACTTTGGGAGGCTGAGGCGGGTGGATCATTTGAGGTCAGGAGTTTGAGACCAGCCTGACCAACATGGTGAAACCCCGTCTCTACTAAAAGTACAAAAATTAGCTGGGCGTGGTGGCGGGCACCTGTAGTCCCAGCTACTCTGGAGGCTGAGGCAGGAGGCTCACTTGAACCCGGGAGGCAGAGGTTGCAGTGAGCTGCGTTTGCGCCATTGCACTCCAGCCTGGGCAACAATGGTGAAACTCCATCTTAAATATATATATATACACACACACACACACACACACACACATATATATATATATATGGCCAGGCACAGTGGCTCACGCCTATAATCACAGCACTTTTGGAGGCCGAGGCAGGTGGATCACAAGGTCAAAGGATCAGGACCATCCTGGCCAACATGGTGAAACCTCATCTCTACTAAAAATACAAAATTAGCTGGGCGAGGTGGTGGGCGCCTGTAGTCCCAGCTACTCGGGAGGCTGAGGCAGGAGAATCTCTTGAAACCGGGAGGCGGAGGTTGCAGTGAGCCGAGATCACACCACTGCACTCCAGCCTGGGCAACAAGAGTGAAATTCCATCTCAAAAAAAAAAAAAAAGATATGCCCTGGAATTTTCAAAATCACAAATATGTAAACGACGACAAATGTGCCCCAATTCAAAAGCGTGCCCTCTGTGTCCTGGCATCTCCTGCGGCTACAGCCCATCTCTCGGTTGTCTGCACTAACGTTCTGAGATACTGACACGGTAAAGAGAACGCTGTGGAAAAGGCACTCCGCTGAATCCTTCAGGAGAAGCCAAGAAAACGCTGTCTTCCCTCTTCGTGGATCCCTCTTCGTGGATCCCTCTTCGTGGATCCCTCTTCGTGGATCCCTCTTCGTGGATAACGTGCTGATGACGTGGGAGTGGGCAGTCCCCTTGTTCACCTCACATTGGTACAAGCAGAATGCTCACCCATGCAGGAGGCAGCCCGTGTTCATCCGTTCCGAGAAACAAGACCCTATTCCCAGTGCAGGATGACCCGACCCTTCTCAGAAAGCCCTGCGGTCCTGCTCTCATGCAGCCCTGCTCTCATGCGGCCCTGCTCTCATGCGGCCCTGCTCTCGTTCTGGAAGTGACTGCTACCAGCCTGAGACCATCCCCGAGCCCAGCATACCTTGGCCTGTTTTCCAAAACACGACTCCATGCATCTGGCCTGACACCCCGATGCCCACGACGCTCCGGAGCTGCTGCCGGGGAAGGGCAGCAAGGCACTCGTGCAGGGCCTGGAGGATTCTGCTCACATCCTGCTCCCGCCCCTGGAAGCAGAAGAGAACACACTGGGCAGGGGCAGACATGCGGGCAGGGGGAGGCGCGGGCCTCCCAGGACGTCCTGGAGCAGGAATGCGGTGGGCAGCGTCCACGCCCCAGCTTCACAGTTGAGGTGCTGCTGCCGGTGAGTTGCGGCAAACTGCCCAGGCCTGCCCTCCACTGGGGTCAGACTCAGCTGAGAACAGCATTCTCTGTGCTATAAACAGAAGAAACAAGGCCAGGCACAGTGGCTCAAGCCTATAATCCCAGCACTTTGGGAGGCCGAGATGGGCGGATTACCTGAGATCAGGAGTTCGAGACCAGCCTGGCCAACCAACATGATGAAACCCCGTCTCTACTAAAAAGACGAAAAATTAGCCGGGTATGGTGGCGCACACCTGTAGTCCCAGCTACTCAGGAGACTGAGGCAAGAGAATCGGTTGAATCTGGGAGGCGGAGTTTGCAGTGAGCCGAGATTGTGCCATGGCACTCCAGCCTGGGCGACAGAGTGAGACTCCATCTCAAAAAGAAAAAAAAACAACTAGAGGAATCCACAGAAAGTTCAGAAAAGAAAAAGGGGAAGAGAGTTGTGGCTCACCCCCCAATAAATGTCAGCTCTCTGAGGAACTAGCAAAGCTAAGATCTTAGAAAGGCATTCGAAGGCTGAGTTCTCAGACGTCTTGCTTCCCTCCAGGGAGAGCTGTCTTCCCCTCCTTGGAAACCTTTCACCTGCCCCTGTCCGCCTGCGGCCTTGGTCAGGGGCAGCTCTTGGCTCCTAACAAGCAGGAACAAAGGAAGAGAAAGAAGGGAGGAGAGGAGGGGTAGGATGGGGCAAGGAGTTCAGAGGAAGCACAGCCTTTTCCTAGGGAGTAGCCCCACAGCCCAGCAAGGATTCTACAGGCAAGAGAGACCACAGCCAAGAGGAAGTGGAAGACAAGAGGCACAGAGGAGCCAGGTGGCTACGCAGGATCCCCAGAAGGAGGAAAGAAGAGCAGGGTGGGGACATGGGGGTGGTGGGGAGGAAGAAGGGTTCTGGGAAGAGACATTTGTTTATACCCTCACTGTCCAATACCAAAATCGTTAGCCACATGTGGCTAGTCCGAATTGAGATGTAAATAGAAAACACGCATCAGACTACAATCTAGTATGACAAAAAATATACACTATCTCATTTAATCCTTTTTCTTAAACCCATGGCCACGTGGAGTCTCACTATGTTGCCCAGGCTGGTCTCAAATTTCTAGGATCAAGTGATCTTCCTGCCTCAACCTTCCCCGTAGCTGAGATTATAGGCGTGAGCTGCATATGGCTGCATAGGTTGGAGTGCAGTGGCGTAATCTTGGCTCACTGCAACCTCCGCCTCCCAGGTTCGAGCGATTCTCCTGCGTTAGCCTCCTGAGTAGCTGGGATAACAGGCTCAAACCACCATGCCCAGCTAATTTTTGTATTTTTAGTAGAGAGGCGGTTTCACCATGTTGGCCAGGCTGGTCTCCAACTCCTGACCTCAGGGATTCGCCTGCCTCGGCCTCCCAAAATGCTGGGATTACAGGTGTGAGCCACCACACCCAGCCTGGATTATCATACATCAAAATGATAATGTGTTGGATACACTGGGTTAAATAAAATATGAAATTAAAATTAATTTCATTTGTTTTTTTTTATTTCTTTTAATAGGGCAGCTAGAAAATTGAAAAGGCCACGCCTGGCTCCATTTGTAGGAGTTACATTTCTTTTTTTTGTGAGACAGAGTCTCACTTTGTCACCAGGCTGGAGTGCAATGGCACGATCTTAGCTCACTGCAACTTCCGCCTCCCGAGTTCAAGCAATTCTCCTGCCTCAGCCTCCCAAGTAGCTGGGATTACAGGCACGCATCGCCACGCCCAGCTAATTTTTGTATTTTCAGTAGAGACAGGGTTTCACCATATTGGCCAGGCTGGTCTTGAACTCCTGACCTCAAGTGATCCGCCCGCCTCGGCCTCCCAAAGTGCTGGGATTACAGGCGTCAGCCACCGCGCCCGGCCGCAGATATGACTATACATCACTGGTTCCTACTCGGGGTGGTTTTATCACCCACAGAACACTTGGCAACATGGAGACATTTCTGGTTGTCACATCTGGGGAAGAGGGGCAAGCGTGGCCGGCATCTAGTAGGCCAGAGATGCTGCTAAACATCCTACAACGCGCAGGACACCCCTCACCACAACAAAAACTATGCAGCCCAAAATGCCAGCGGCGCCAAGGTTGAGAAGCCCTCTGCTACACAGACTGAATCACAGCAGCGCTGTTTGTCCCAGAGCACAATTCATACGTGGTGTGGGGGGGTCATGACTGGCCTCCGCTAAGCACTTCATTAGACAGGTGTGGCACACCGGGTGGGACTGAAAGCACAGAACAGCCTGCTGAAAGCTGGGGAGGGAGTGCAGAAAAGTTTTCAAGAAGTGGCCATGTCGGGCGGGGTGGCTCACACCTGTAATCCCAGTACTTTGGGAAACCGAGGCAGGTGGATCAGTTGAGGTCAGGAGTTTGAGACCAGCCTTGCCAACATGGTGAAACCCCCCTCCACTAAAAATACAAAAAAATTTGCCAAGCATGGTGGTGCGCACCTGTAATCCTAGCTACTCGGGAGGTTGAGGCACGAGAATCACTTGAACCCGGGAGGCAGAGGTCACAGTGAGCAGAGATCGCACCCCTGCACTCCAGCCTGGGTGACATAGCGAGACCCTGTCAAAAAAAAAAAAAGGTTGCCCTATTTCAAGAGAAAGGGGCACTTTCTGAGCCTACTCTCCCCTAACCCCAGCTCTCCTGCTCACCCCACCAGGGTCAGAGCCAACTTTGCCTCCAATTCATAGTCCTTTAAGTAAGAATCCTTTTAATACGCCCTAATGCCCCAACCAAACTAATCTTGAAAGCTTCTATGTAGATGCAAAGTGCTCCTGAAATCCCTATCCTCAGAAATGCTTCTGAGCCAAATGGACCCTGAACCCTAAACAACCGTGTCCATGCATGTGGCAAAAGCTTGTGAAAAACAAAGCTGGGCCGGGCGCAGTGGCTCACACCTGCAATCCTAGCACTTTGGGAGGCTCAAGTGGGCGGATCACTTGAGGTCAGGAGTTCGAGACCAGCCTGGCCAACATGGCGAAACCCTGTCTCTACTAAAAATACAAAAATTAGCCGGGCGTGGTGGCTCACACCTATAGTCCCAGTTACCCAGGAGGCTGAAGCTGGAGAATCGCTTGAATCGGGAGGCGGAGGTTGCAGTGAGCCGAGATCACGCCACTGCACTCCAGCCTGGGCAACAGAGTGAGACTCGGTCTCAAAAAAAAAAAAAAAGAAAGAAAAGAAAAGAAAAAGAAAGCTCTTGGGAGTGGATATTGGCTCAGAAAACCAAGGTTTGTGGCTGAAAGGGGTCTCAGAGGCTGCCTATTTCAACTCAGAGAACAAGCTGAGGCCCAGTAAAAAGTCACGTGAGGTTACACAGAAAGTCCCTTGCTATTAATTTCTATTGCCAATTAACTGAACGCAGTTCACTTTTCCTTTTCAGGGAATTAACGGGGTCCAGCTCTGAAGATGAACATCTTTTCTTTTTTTTTTTTTTTTTTTTTTGAGACGGAGTCTCGCTCTGTCGCCCAGGCTGGAGTGCAGTGGCCGGATCTCAGCTCACTGCAAGCTCCGCCTCCCGGGTTTACGCCATTCTCCTGCCTCAGCCTCCCGAGTAGCTGGGACTACAGGCACCCGCCACCTCGCCCGGCTAGTTTTTTGTATTTTTTAGTAGAGACGGGGTTTCACCGGGTTAGCCAGGATGGTCGCGATCTCCTGACCTCGTGATCCGCCCGTCTCGGCCTCCCAAAGTGCTGGGATTACAGGCTTGAGCCACTGCGCCCGGCCTGAACATCTTTTCTTAACCCACCTACATCTCCAACAGAGCCCATGATCCTGAAATTGTCCATTTCTACCTTGTAGCTTTCACAAGTCAGTAGTTGTAGTGTATAATTATCAACCTCACCGTTTTTAAAAACAAATTTTTAAGACTTTTTAAAAACTGTCTATATGCTCTCAAGATGTTTTTCCTGCAGGATGTCTCAGGCTTTGAGGCTGGGGGTCTTTGGCTGACCAGGGTTTCTTTTTCTTTTCTTCTTCTTTTTTTTTCTTTAGAGACAGAGTTTTGCTCTTATGGCCCAGGCTGGAGAGTAATGGCAAGATCTCGGCTCACCGAAACCTCTGCCTCCAGGGTTCAGACAACTCTCTTGCCTCAGCCTCCTGAGTAGCTGGCACCACAGGCACGCGCCACCGGCTAATTCTTTTGTTTGTTTTTGTTTTTGAGACGGAGTCTCTCTCTGTAGCCTGGGCTGGAGTGCAGTGGCGCGATCTCGGCTCACTGCAGGCTCCGCCTCCCGGGTTCACACTATTCTCCTGCCTCAGCCTCCCGAGTAGCTGCGACTACAGGCGCCTGCCACCTCGCCCGGCTAATTTTTTGTATTTTTAGTAGAGACAGGGTTTCACCATGTTAGCCAGGATGGTCTTGATCTCCTGACCTCATGATCCGCCCGCCTGGGCCTCCCAAAGTGCTGGGATTACAGGCGTGAGCCACCGCGCCCCGCCCAATTTTTGTATTTGTAGTAGAGACGGGTTTTCTCCATGTTGGTCAGGCTGGTCTTGAACTCCCGACCTCATATGATCCGCCACCTTGGCCTCCCACAGTGCTGGGATTACAGGAGTGAGCCAGCGCGCCCGGCTGACCAGGGGTTTCTTGGTCCGCATTCTGCTTCTGTGGAATGAGCCAGCAGCCAGTTAGGCCTGATTTGGCATCTGGTTTCCGGAGCAAAAACCCAGACTCTGCCCTGGGCAACAAACTGAATCCTGAACTTGAGGTCACAGGGCAGGTGTGAGCAGCGGACAGCAGCAAGACTGAGAGGGAGGCGAGCAGCAAGAGTGGTCATTCCATACACACAGGAGGGCAGTTCCTCCAAGGTCAGGGGACACAGGGCACAGGGATCCAGGGCCAAGTGCAAGGCCCCCAGAGGAGGCCAGAGAGTCGGGGGGGCGGGGGGGGAATCGGTCCCAGCAGGTGGGAAGGATTCCGGGACCAGACCTAAGGGGTCATGAGCACAGCTGCTGCAGGCAGAGGGGCCCCTGGAGAAGCTGGGGACACGCTGCAATAGACACTTCCTTGCGGGAAGGGCTGTCAGGGAGGCCTCCTGGGGTGGAAGAGGGTGGTCAGGAGGCTCCTGGAGGCGGCGCGGCCCTGGGGCGCTACCTCACCTGGGGCCCGGCCCCCGCGCTCTCGACCGCCGCCTCTGCCCGCGCAGCGCGGGCACAACTCGCCAGCACCGCGAACCCGGATGGTTCGTTGGGCGCGGCCCTCAGCAGAGCTGCCTTCACAGATGTGGTGCCCAGGTCAATGCCGAGGGTGATCGGCCGCGCAGCCATTATCTCCCCGACCCGCGCAGCTCCGGTCTGCAGCCCGCGGGCCCACAAGTCCGCGGCTTTCACTCGGGAGGGCGGGGCAGGGGCGGGGAGTCGCCTGCCAATCTTTCAGCCACATGGAGGTTTCTCGCCTTCCCATTGGTCGGGAAAGGCGAGCCAATCTTTCAGCCACATGGAGGTTTCTCGTCTTCCCATTGGCCGGGGTAGGCGGGTTTCCACGCAACCCTCGCGGCGGGCCCTAGCTATAGGCGGAGAGGCGGCAGAAGGCGGGACCTAAAGGGGGCCCCGCCCCGCAGGGCCCTGGTTTTCCGCCCAGTGGAGAGCTGTCTGAGCTCCGCTCACCAAAGGACCCTGGAAACGCTGGCGGCTCCAAGAGCTTCTCTGTCACTGGCAGCGGCCTCATCCTCCCTCACGCCGAAGGCCCGATCCCTGCGCCCCGACCCAGCTGCGCTTTCTCTGGCCAAGACGCGTGGAAACTACAACTCCCAGAGTGCATCTCGCCGAGATCGGACCCCAGTCAGGTGGCAGAGGTCAGGTGACAGCGGACCCGCCTCTCCCAAAGTCTAGCCGGGCCGGGGAGGGCGGTGCATTCCAGACCGGCACCTGGTGAGGCTCCTGCGTCCCCTGAGGGCGGTTCCCCGAGCTGGGGGGCTCAGGTGAGAGCGGGCGCAGCCTCCCGTTTCCCAGGCGGGCCCCTTGAGGCACAGCAGGTCAGCGGGGCAGCCTGCCGGGGGTCCAGCGCCCTCAGCCGCGCCGGGCTGCTTTCCCCGCCACCAGTGCTGGCCTCGCGACACCGGACAACCCCGGGGTGGAAGGGCCCGAGCGCTGGTCAGCGGAGGCAGGGACAGCGGGCTGCCGGGGTGGGTGCCGTTCCCAGCCCCTTCCCTTCTGCTCAGTTGCCGCCTGGGTCTGGGTTGGGGAATTTGCAGATTGCTTTGGAGACGGTGGGAGGACCTTTGCGAGAGCGCCGGTTGACGTGCAGAGTTCGGGGCTCCGGGGGACTGAGCAGCAGGAGACCCCACCCTCCCCTCCGGGTTTTCACTCAGGGCGAGGGGAGGACTCCTGAGCCCTGCCTCTTCCAGTAACATTGAGGAGGATAACTGTGCTTTGTGAGAGCTCGCTACGTGCCCTAAGCAACAGAGGTAACCAACCACTTTATATCCTTGTTTCTCAACCTCCTTATTCCTACCCACCCCTCTCCTATAAAATTTAATACCACTAGTACACTGGGTATTTGTTTACGTGACCACAAACCATTGTAATAGCTAGATTTTTTTTCACCACCACCTCCCCCCACCACCCCTAGCCTTTTTTTTTTTTTTTTTTTTTTTGAGATGGAGTCTCCAGCCTCTGTCGCCCAGGACTGGAGTGTGGTGGCGCCATCTCAGCTCACTGCAACCTGCACCTTCCGGGTTCAAGTGATTCTCCTACCTCAGCCTCCCAAGTAGCTAGGACTACAGGCCCAAGCCACCACGCCCAGCTAATTTTTGTATTTTTAGTAGAGACGGGGATTCACTATGTTGGCCAGGCTGGTCTTGAACTCCTGACCTCAGGTGATCTGCCCACCTCGGCCTCCCAAAGTGCTGGGATGACAGGCATGAGCCACCATGCCCGGCCTACCCCCAGCCAATTTTAGTCCCACTTGACAATGCATGCTTTACATCTCCTCATTTAAGTCCTATGAGGTAGTTACCACCGTCCCTGTTTAGCACCACACGGTCACATAAGTAATAAACGCAAACCCAGGTTCAAACCTGTCTCCAGTGTACACAGCCCTTACCACTATTTGTATACCCTCTCCAAAAGCAGGAGACCCAGGGAGTTCCAGGTCGTAGAACAGAGGACAGCACCAACTCATACCTGGCAGAGAGGAGCTGCCACAGGAGACCCATAGCCCCAGGTTGCTCCTGAGAAGGGACCAAATGGGTGAAACGTGACATCTGAATGAGGCCTGGACAATTGTTAGAACTTACATAGGAAGGACACACCAGACAGAGCCCATTGTCAGGAGATACTTCATTTCTATCTTGTAGCTTTCACAAGCCACTAGTTTTATGTAATTATCAATCTGTTTTGTTTTTTGTTTGTTTGTTTTTGAGACGGAGTTTCACTCCTGTCACCCAGGCTGGAGTGTAATGGTGCAACCTCGGCTCACTGCAACCTCCGCCTCCCGGGTTTAAGCGATTCTCCTGCCTCAGCCTCCCAAGTAGCTGGGACTACAGGCACATGCCACCACGCCCAGCTAATTTTCAGATTTTTAGTAGAGACGTGGTTTTGCCATGTTGGCCAGGCTGGTCTCGAACTCCTGACCTCAAGTGATCCAACTGCCTCTGCCTTCCAAAGTGCTAGGATTATAGGCATGAGCCACTGTGCTCAGCCTAATCTGATGTTTTTTAACATTTTAGTTGACTTGCCTCTCAATGTCGTTTTGTCTCTGCTGGCATCGTTCCTCCAGGTGTCTCAGCCTTTGAGGCTTGGGGATATTTGCTGACCAAGTCTGTGAGTTTGAGAAGCTGGTTAGGCCTGATTCTACATCTAATTTCTGGAGAAAAACCAGACTCTGCCCGGGGCAACAAACTGAATCCCGAACTTGAAGTCACAGGGCAGGTATGAGGAGGGGAGAGCAGCAAGAGTGAGAGGGAGGCCTGTGGTTATTCCATACACACAGGAGGGCAGTTCCTCCAAGGTCAGAGCACAGGGATCCAGCGCCAAGGGCAAGGCCCCCAGGGAGGCCAGAGCGTGGGTGGGGCGTCATTCCTGGCCAGTGGGAAGGGTCTCAGATGAGGCAGAGCTGCAGCAGCCAAAGAGAGAACCCTGGAGGAGACAGGGGCCAACAGAGGTGAGACAGCTGGAGTGGCCAGGCAGACTTCTTGAGGAGTATGTAGGGGAGACATCCGAGATGCTGGAGGCCTTGGGGAAACTGAAATCAGAGTAGGAACAGGGATCTCTCCACACAGACCTTACCCAGAGCTCCCCACAGTTTGCAGGAGCCCCAGGAGGCTGTCAGCGTGGGAGGACCTGAGCACTGTGTACTGAGGCAGCGTAGAGAGCAAGCTACAGAAATCCATGCCAGCCTGCTTGCTCTTGACCCACGGTTCACCTGCTGTGTGTTAGGGTTACAGGAATGCAGCTCCCCATCTTCCACACTAAACCGAGGAGTTGCTCTGGGGCTCATCCCTCCCCGAGTCCTCCTTGTGAATGACCCCAGCCAGTCCTGAAATAGTGACACTTGTCAAATAAAGTCTTGACAGGCGCGGTGGCGCACACCTGTAATCCCAGCACTTTGGGAGGCTGAGGCGGGCAGATCGCTTGAGGTCAGGAGTTCCAGACCAGCCTGGCCAACGTGGCAAAACACCGTCTCTACTAAAAATATAAAAGTTAGCTGGGCATGGTGGTGGGCACCTGTAATCCCAGCTACCCAGGAGGCTGAGGCAGGAGAATTGCTTGAACCCAGAGGGGGAGGTTTCAGTGAACTGAGTTCGCACCACTGCACTCCAGCCTAGGCAACAGAGCAAGACTCTGTCTCAAAAAAAAAAAAAAAAAAAACATTTTTAACATGTATATTAAAAAAAATTTTTTTTTTAAGTCTTTTTTTTTTTTTTTTTTTTTTTTTTGAGATGGAGTCTTGCTCTGTAGCCTGGGCTGGACTGCAGTGGCCGGATCTCAGCTCACTGCAAGCTCCGCCTCCCGGGTTTACGCCATTCTCCTGCCTCAGCCTCCCAAGTAGCTGGGACTACAGGCGCCCGCCACCTCGCCCGGCTAGTTTTTTGTATTTTTAGTAGAGACGGGGTTTCACCGTGTTCGCCAGGATGGTCTCGATATCCTGACCTCGTGATCCGCCCGTCTCGGCCTCCCAAAGTGCTGGGATTACAGGCTTGAGCCACCGCGCCTGGCCTTTTTTTTAAGTCTTAAGGGTCAGTTGGTGTCATCAGCCCTTAGACTCTTATCCCAGGACAGGAAAGGAAACTAATTTCCTTGAGGTTTGTAGGTTCACAATGTCAAATATCTGACCACAGTTTTAACTTTTGGAGAAAAAGAATCTCAAGCCAGTAAAACTGCATCCTTTCTTTCTGCTAAGTTTTTGCTAAAAGCAGTTGAGGAGGGAAAAATTCTGGTCTTTGTTAACTTCCACAGGGGGGCACTTTACACAACCCATTTGGCTCCCAGAGGAGCCCGTTTCCCCGTATATCAAAGGAAGATAAGGCCTCTCCGGGTGGCCCTCTGAGGCTGTGATGCAAAGCCCTGAGGTCACAGCTGCCAACTGGGAGTCCTTTATGAGCCATCCATGCTCCGGAGGGCAGATCGTCTACAGGGAACTGAGCTGATTCAACATTCACCTGAACGTCTCTCGCTATTTTTCTTCCTAGTTCTGAGAAATCGGGAAACATGATAAGGAATTGGCTGGCTATTTTTATCCTTTTTCCCCTGAAGCTCGTAGAGAAATGTGGTAAGTTTAGAAATGACATGTCAACTTTGTAAAGAGGGAAATGGTGGCTAGAGGAAGTAGTCGTCTGATCTGTTTGTTGCCAAGGGTTTAGTACCAGTCAGACCACGTGTCTCTGTTTGCCCCTCAGCCGTGTGACCCCTGGGGTGGTGGAGTGGACCCAGGTCTGGGATCCAGGTGTTTGGCAAAGAGCCAGATAGTTCCACAAATAATTGGCCTTCTGCCCTGGTATCTCTGTACCTTTCCTGTATCATCAAAGCGAACAGTTGGTTCTTAAAGTCAGACTATACAGCTGATTCTCAAAGTCAAACTGTAGAGCACCAACAACCTGGGATCATATCTTAAAGACTGGCTCAGGCTGGAGCAGTGGCTCTTCACATCTATAATCCCAGAGCTTTGGGAGGCCGAGGCAGGAAGATCTGTTGAGGCCAGGAGTTTGAGACCAACCTGGGCAACGTAGTGAAACCCCATCTCTATTAAAAAATAATTTTTAAAACTTAGCTGTGTGCAGTGGCTCGTGCCTATAGTCCTAGCTACTTGGGAAGCTGAGGCAGGAAGATCACCTGAGCCCAGGAGGTCAAGGCTACAATGAGTTATGATCACACCACTTCACTCCGGCCTGGGCAACAGAGTGAGACCCTGACTTGAAAAAGAAGGCCGCATGCGGTGGCTCATACCTGTAATCCCAGCACTTTGGGAGGCCAAGGTGGGCGGATCACAAGGTCAGGAGATTGAGACCATCCTGGCCAACATGGTGAAACCCCATCTCTACTAAAAAATAAACAAATACAAAAATTAGCTGGGCATGATGGCGGGCGCCTGTAGTCCCAGCTACTCAAGAGGTTGAGGCAGAAGAATTGCTTGAACCCAGAAGCCAGAGTTTGCAGTGAGCTAAGACTGCACCACTGCACTGCAGCCTGGCGACAGAGCAAGACTGTCCCACCCCTGAAAAAAAAGAATAATGGCTTATGTCCCTGCCTGTGGACCTCAAAGAGAGAGTCCTGGGTCCTGGGAAATAGCGGGGAAGCAGAAGAGGTGGCCACCCTGTTGTACCTGGTTCTGCCAGGCACAGGTCATCTGAGGAGTCTGCCCAGCATCCCCTTGTAAGATGAGAAAACCTGTCCCTTAGAGAGGGGCTGAGGAACAAGGTCCAACAGCCCCGCAGGGCCAGGGGTCACTTGGAACGCAGGCTGGGATGGAGTTTACACGTCCTTGTAGGAGGAATGACCTTCAGCACAGGCCTCTGAGACCCGTGCCCTTCGAGCAATTCTCCTACTGCCCAAAACATCTCTGGAATTCCTTCCATAAAGAGCCGTGTTTAGCACTTCCAGGGTGCCGGGCCCATTCATTCCATCCTCAGCTTGCCTGTTGGGTCAAATACAAAAATCAAGATACTTTTGTTGTTTTTTGTTTTGAGACAGAGTCTCACTCTGTCGCTGGGGCTGGCGTGCAGTGGCACGATCTCAGCCCACCGCAACCTCCACCTCCCAGGTTCAAGCAATTCTCCTGCCTCAGCCTTCCGAGTAGCTGGGATTACAGGCGCCCGCAACTACGCCCAGCTATTTTTTTGTATTTTTAGCAGAGACGGGGTTTCACCATGTTGGCCAGGCTGGTTTCGAGCTCCTGACCTCGTGGTTCACCTGCCTCGGCCTCCCAAAGTGCTGGGATTACAGGCGTGAGCCGCCGTGCCTGGCCCAGATACATCTTGAATTCCCATTTCAAGTGAACCTTGACAAACCACACAAATCCTGCAGAGGTCTCCCCAGAGCCTAGCACCACTGCAGTTATCTGGCCTCTTGCATCTCTGAGGAAACAGTGGTCACGTGATCATCTCTTCCAGGTTTGTTAAACAATCAGCAATGTTTGTTTGTAGTCACACCTTGTGGATAAGCAATTTCGGGGAAAGGCAGGTCTTTCAGACCCTGGAGCCTGGTGTTTCAGAACCCCTTCCCCGCCCTCCAGGATCAGACTTTGTGAGACTGAGGCTGGAGCGTGTGTGCGCACGCACGTGTGTGCCCAGGCGTGTGTGCGCGCACGCGCGAGTATGTGTGGCCAGGCGTGTGTGCGCGCGTGCGTGTACATGTGGCCAGGTGTGTACATGTGCCCGGGCGTGTGTGTGTGCGCGTGCCCAGGCGTGTGTGTGCGCGTGCGCACGAGTATGTGTGGCCAGGCGTGTGCGTGGTCCCGGGCGTGTGCGCGCGCACACGAGTACGTGTGGCCAGATGTGTGCGTGTGCCCAGGCGTGTGTGTGCGCGCACGCGTACGTGTGGCCAGGCGTGTGCCCGGGCGTGTGTGTTTGTGTGCACACGCGCGCCCGGTCGTTCACACATACACTTTAAAGCCCCATTAGTAAAGCTAATACGCTCCCCTAAGAGAAAAACAGAAAATCCAGGTACCACCACTCCAGTTACCCAGAGGGGAAACAGGCCCAGAGAAGGTAGAAGGCTTCCCCAAAGTCACACAGCTAGAAGGTAACAAAGCTGGAACGTGCCTAGGATCCCTGCTGCATGAGATCACTTTGCCTCCTTTCCTGAATGCCATTAGAAAAGAAGAATGGGCCAGGCGCTGTAGCTCATGCCTGTAATCCCAGCACTTTGGGAGGCCAAGGTGGGTGGATCTCTTGAGGTCAGGAGTTCGAGACCAGCCTGGCCAACATGTTGAAACCCCGTCTCTACTGAAAATACAAAATTAGCTGGACATGGTGGCGTGCGCCTGTAAGCCCAGCTACTCAGGAGGCTGAGGTAGGAGAATCGCTTGAACCCGGGAGGCAGAGGTTGCAGTGAACTGAGATCACACCATTGCACTCCAGCCTGGGCCACAGAGCAGTTCCCCATCTCAAAAAGAAAAAAGGAAAGAAGAATGGAAGCCACCATAAAATCAAGTCACTGGAATTGAATCTCCAACCTCATTCTGCCCTTGCTGTTTCTTTCTTCTCTTTGCTTTGGGTAGTAATTATTAAGGACCACGGAGGAGATGATTGGCCTTCAGAGTTGTCTGTCTCTGACTTCCCTGGGTGGAATCTTGAGGCAGTGCAGCCTCGTGGCAGGAACCTGGGCTTTGGACTAGACAGGCCTAAGTTTGAATCTTGCCCTCACCATTTTCAAGCTGTGTGGGCAAGAAACCTTTCCCCTTAGAATGCTCAGTTTCCTGAAATGTAAAATAGGAATAATAATGCCTACCTCTCCCTTTTGTAATAATTCGAAAATGGGTGCTAGGAGTATAGCAGAGTACCTGGTACTGGGTAGGCGCAGAGTGGGAGAGAGGCCTATAAGAATTAATTTTAAAAACCTGGCCGAGCATGGTGGCTCATACCTGTAATGCCAACACTTTGGGAGGCCAAAGAGGGAGGATCACTTGAGCACAGGAGTTTGACACCAGCACGAGCAACATGGTGAGACACCGTCTCTACAAAAAAAAAATTCTTTTGAAATGGATTCTCGCTCATTCGCACAGACTGGAGTGCAATGTGGCATGATCTCAGTTCACTGCAACCTCTGCCTCCCAGGTTCAAGCGATTCTAGTGCCTCAGCCTCCCAAGTAGCTGGGATTACAGGCGTGCGCCACTACACCCGGCTAATTTTTGTATTTTCAGTAGAGACAGAGTTTCATCACATTGGCCAGGCTGGTCTCGAACTCCTGACCTCAAGTGATCTGCCCGCCTCGGCCTCCCAAAGTGCTGGGATTACAAGCGTGAGCCACCTCACTCGGCCAAAAAAATTTTTTTTAAGTAGCTGGGCATGGGGGCGCATGCCTATGGTCCTAGCTACTGCGGGAAGAGGCGGCAGCAGTGAGCGGATCACTTGCAGTGAGCCATGATCACTCTCTTTAGGAGGAACTCAGGATGGTGTCATGACTCATTTTGTAATTCTGATACAATGTAAAGATTTTAGACTTATGGGGCCAGCTTCCTAACTGCCTCCCACCTTGGGCTAAAAATGTTCTGCAGTTAGCACGTGATAATAATAATAATAGTAACACTTATTAACATCTGGGCTTTGTGGAAAACATGTCACAAGCGTTGCTACATTTTATCTTCACAATGACTTGGTGAGATAGGTCTTGGTATTCTCCCCATTGTACAGATAAGGAAATGGAGGCTCAGAGAGGGTAAGCACCTTACCCATGGTCACAGAGCTAGGAAGTTTCAGAGCCAGAATGGAACTGTGTGACTTTGAAGCCCAATATCTGAGTTGCTGAGCACCTCAGTTTTCTGTGGTGCTAAAGAAGGAGGAAATAAACATTCTCTGGTCTGGTTCTTGGAGAGTTCACAAACTCCTATTTTATTTTATTTTTATTTTGTTGAGACAGAGTCTCACTCTGTCACCCAGGCTGGAGTGCAGTGGCGCAATCTCAGCTCATTGTAACCTCTGCCTCCTGAGTTCAAGTGATTCTCCTGTCTCAGCCTCCCAAGTAGCTGGGACTACAGGCACCTACCATCATGCCCAGCTAATTTTTTGTATTTTTAGTAGAGGTGGGGTTTCACCGTGTTAGCCAGGATGGTCTCGATCTCCTGACCTCGTGATCCACCCGCCTCGGCCTCCCAAAGTGCTGGGATTACAGGCGTGAGCCACCGCGCCCGGCCTAATTTTTTGTCTTTTTGGTAGAGACGGGGTTTCGCCATATTGGCCAGTCTGGTCTCCAACTCCTGACCTCAGGTGATCCACCCACCTCGGCCTCCCAAAGTGCTAAGATTACAGATGTGAGCCACTGTGCCCGGCCCTCAACCTCCTATGTTATAATGCAAAGATTGCAGGAGCTCTGTGGCCATGTAGATCTCCCCCTCACCTTGACCTCCACTACCTCCGGCAGAGCCCTAGGGATCCAGAGTCTGGCTGGCTGCCTGGCATCACCTTCAGCATCCTGTCGTGAGCAGTGGCTGGTTCTGGGACTTGCTTATCTGGCATGGTCCTCAGCTCTAGGCAGAATTGAACTGGCGGTACAGGAAGTCCCAGCTACGCAAGCCCAGAAGAAAGCCCCGGAATGTCCTCAGAACAATGAGCCTGAAAAAGAAGGGCAGAGTCGCCACAGCAGCTGGGCTTCTGCAAGGGCCAGGGGACATCCGGTTCTGAGGAGCCCAGCCAGCAGGGGACTGGAGATTGTGGAATGTGGGGACCTGCAGACTTGGGACAGAGCTTCCATCCGCATTCACATGTGCTGAGTATGGAGAAGGCAGCTCTCAGGGTCTGAGAGGCTCCAGGTAGCAGAGCCTGGCCTGGGAGGACAAGCTTCAGGCTGTGATCTCCTTAGAGGAGATGAGGTTACAGAGGAAGAGAAACTACCAGGGAGGAGTATCGAGGCAGAGAATCAGAGGTCGAATTGGGTAACTTTACGTTTCCTTCCGGGCCAGATGCGGTGACTCACGCTTGTAATCCCAGCACTTTGGGAGGCTGAGGCAGGCGGATCACCTGAGGTCAGGAGTTCAAGACCAGCCTGGCCAACATGGTGAAACCCCGTCTCTACTAAAAATACAAACATTAGCCAGATGTGGCACCGCATGACTGTAATTCCAGCTACTTGGAAGGCTGAGACAGGAGAATCACGAACCCGGGAGGCGGAGGTTGCAGTGAGCAAAGATCATGCCACTGCACTCCAGCCTGGGCGACAGAGCAAGACTCTGTCTCAGAAAAAAAAAAAAGTTTCCTTCCAACCCAAGCATCTAAAATTTCAGATCTCAATTCATCTCCCTTTGAGGGGTCTGAGTGAGGGCGTCCGGGTGGGGGAACCAGGGCTGCTGGAAACCTTTGAGGGGTCTGAGTGACGAGGTCTAGGTGGGGGAACCAGGGCTGCTAACAGCCTTTGAGGGCTCTGACAGGGTCTGGGTGGGGGAACTGGGCCTGGGGATCTGAGTGACGGGGTCTGGGTGGGGGAACCAGGGATGCTGGCCATTGCAAGGATCCCCCTCATCACCGTCAGGCACCTGCTTCCCCGCCAGCCTGGATTCATGATCATGACCCCTAGGCTGTGTATAACCCTGAAGGTAGTCAGGCAGGGGAGGTGAGATGGGCAGGTGTGGCATGGGGCTTCCAGCACCCCTGGGAGCAGAGGTCGGGACGGGGCTGCCCAAAGAATACAGGAAGCACACAAAGAGAGGCTTACTCAGTCCGGTGCTCTGGGCTAGTTGGTCTTGCAAGAGGGTGGGTTGGTTGGTTGGTTTTGAGACAGAGTCTTGCTCTGTTGCCTAGGCTGGAGCACAGTGGCACGATCTCAGCTCACTGCAACCTCCACCTCCCGAGTTCAAGCAATTCTCCTGCCTCAGCCTCCCGAGTAGCTGGGACTACAGGCGCCGGCCACCTCGCCCAGCTAATTTTTTCTATTTTTAGTAGAGACAGTTACACCATGTTGGCCAGGCTGGTCTTGATCTCCTGACCTTGTGGTCTACCCACCTCATCAGCCTCCCAAAGTGCTGGGACTACAGGCATGAGCCACTGCGCCTGACCAGTTTTCTTTCTTTTTTTAAGAAAATATTTTGTAGAGACAGAATCTCTCTGTGTTGCCCAGGCTGGTCTCCAACTCCTGGGCTCAAGCAATCCTCCCGCCTTGGCCTCCCAAAGTGCTGGGTTTACAAGCGTGAACCACCATGCCTGGCCCCAAGATGGTTTTCTAAGACCCTAAGACCCAGACCTGCTTCCTCCCTCATCCAGGGGGCCTGTTTGTCAACTTGATTCTGAGTTTACAGCATAATGCCAAGAAGAAATCTCTGAAAGTGAAACAACTATTCACGCTTCTTCCTCCAGTCCCCGCAGATAGCCCCAGGAAGGGGACCACTACCAGGGTGAGCTGGGTTAGGAAGGAACCGACCAGTACCAGGGTGAGCTGGGTTAGGAAGGGGACCAGTACCGGGGTGAGCTGGGTTAGGAAGGAGCCCCAGAGGGCTCTTTAGAAACCTGTTAGCTGGGCCCATGTGTCTCTCAGAGCGCAGGAAAGGGGCTGGCCCAGTTCTTCAGGGCCATTTTGACTTCATGAACAGAAGAGACACCCGTGTCCTTTCCATCTGAAGAGGAGGTTCGGGGCTGCCTTTTGTGCTCCCATATCATGCTTGAATTCCCCTCTAATGATCTCTGGGTAACTCAGCCACAGACTCAGAGCCTGTCATCGCAGGGGGATGAGGACGCTCTGGCGTTTCCTGCTCAGGCCTGTCTTCCTCCATCTCTGTCTCTGGCAGCAGGTGGGGAAGGAACCTAACCAGGGCCTGTGTGTGGAGTCCCATCACAGAACAGGGCTCATCAGAGAGTCAGAACTCAGGAGCTCAGATGTCAGGGGTTTCGGCCCAGTTTCCTGTTGCAGGCCCGAGCTCTGACCCAGTGCCTCACGTCATTGATTTGGGTCCTTCCAGAGTCAACCGTCAGCCTTACCGTTCCTCCTGTTGTAAAGCTGGAAAACGGCAGCTCGACCAACGTCAGCATCGCCCTGCGGTAAGTTCCCGGGCCTGGTGCTGTGCTCAGCTCCGCTCAGGCCCTGCAGCTGGGTCAGTCTGTTCAGATTTCTGATGCGCTGCTCCTGCCTCTTACCTGTAAGACAAGCCATAGAAAAAGGGATGGTGCCAGCCCTGGGCTGCAGGGTGGGATCGCAAAGGCTGACCCCCACTCTGAATCCTCACTTCCCCTGGGAGGAGAAGGAAGGGGTGCTTCTCCCTGAGACGTGGGTCTTTTACCCGCGTGGGAAGAGTCCTGCGTGAACCGGCAGTGGAGGCCAGATTTCAAAGCGATTCTAAGACTAAATATTTGAAGAGAGCCCTGAAGGCCAAGGGGCAGGGGCCTGAGCTGCTGGTTGGCACTTCTGAGGTTGCTCTCAGAAGCAGAACTGGCCACGTCGGGTGAATGCCACTCACGCTGGGCCTTGTCTGGGAGTCTTACTTGCTGCCATCTGCTGGCTTAGGCACAAGCGTTGCGACCTAGTCCAGTCCGTGCCAGGGACGCTCCCTCCGCCTTCTCTGCTCTTAGCTGCTTTGTCCTGCCCTTGCCTCCCGGCCACGAGGATTCCCTGATGAAGAAGACCTGGAGCCCTCTCCTTCTCTCTACGCCTCTCCCCCTTCCTCGCCTCTCCTGCGAGATCTGGCCTGAAACCAAAGCTTTGGTTCCGAGGCCCCTAGCAGGCCCGCCGTTCCACTCCCAGCTCCTGCTGTCTCTGCACACCCTCCCCCTGCAAATCTTACAAGTCATGTCTTACCGCAACTCTCCAGGCCCCTGCAGCGGCCTCCCACTGCCTTTCAAATGAACTCCAGGCCTCTAAACCCAGAGCCAGGGCCCAGGAGGTGGCTTCCGGCCAGCACGTCTGCCTTCTCCCGTCAGATGCCTCTCCTAGCTTTGAGGCCCAGACTGCTCCCTCCGTGTTCCCTGCCTGAGCCCTCTCCTCCTTCAGTCAAATTCTGGCCCTCACAGAAGGCTGTGCTCAGACCCAACAACCTCGGGGAAGCCTTTCCTACCGGATCAGGGAGCCGTGGTCCTGAGCCTCCAGATGCCTCCTTTGTCTTTCACACCCAGTTTGCTTTCTTCTCTGTTCTCACCCTACCCTAAAGGGGCAGACACCTGGTCTCCTGATTAAGACAGGAAAGCCTACGGAGCAGGGTCTCCACCTGGCTACCCATCAAGGTGGAGCACATAACATTTCCTAAGCCTAATTGCTTGAGAGTTGAAGGCCAGATTTGAAATCCAGAGGGGTGGTTGAGATCTCACTGTGTCCAGCTACTCAGCAGTAATTACTCTTGTCCTCCACAGGCCACCATTAAATGCAACCCTGGTGATCACTTTTGAAATCACATTTCGTTCCAAAAATATTACTATCCTTGAGCTCCCCGAAGAAGTAAGTAACCAATCGTAACGGATGGGTAGGGAAATGCTAGGTAACAGAACACATTTGAATTAAGAACTGGTGGAACTAGGTCTCCTAGGCGGCCCCTGTTCCATCAACCTACAAACCTGTGATTATGGCTCTGTTCGTCTCTTTGGGGATGAGTATTGTATGCCATTAGATGGAATTAAGAAGGTGATAGTGAGGAACCTGAGGCAAAAATCGTTCTGGGAATGTAAAAGTTCTTAGGATTTTCAGCTGGGAGTGGTGACTCACGCCTGTAATCCCAGCACTTTAGGAGGCCAAGGTGGGCGGATTACATGAGGTAGGAAGTTTGAGATCAGCCTGGTCAACATGGTGAAACCCCATCTCTACTAAAGTAAACATAAAAATTAGCCAGGCGTGGTGGTACGTTCCTGTAATCCAAGCCACTCAGGAGGCTGAGGCAGGAGGATCACTTGAACCCAGGAGGCGGAGGTTGGAGTGAGCCAAGATGACCCCGCTGCAGTCCAGTCTGGGTGACAGAGCGAGACTCCGTCTCAAAAAGAAAGTTCTTACAATTTACTAAGGCCTGGCTACTCAAAGGGCATTCCAGGACCTGTAGAACTGGGCTTCCTTAGGAACACAGCATCTCAGGCCCCACCCCAAACCTACTGATTGAAAGTCAGCACACTAGCAAGATCCCAGATGGTGTGAGTCCACATTAAGGTTTGTGAAGCCTCATCCTGAGACACCATTGGTTGGGTGTCATTTCCAAAAACCAGTGCCAGAGGCTGTGGGATCTAACAGCGATCATCACCCATAGCTTTATGCATGTATCTATTTGTGTGCACCCTGCTTCCACCTTACTGAGAATTTGGGCCAGCTGCTATTCAATTAGATAAAAAGCATCCATAGAGGAGGTGGTAAATAAGGGTTTAAAAAACAAGATGGGCCGGGAGCGGCGGCTCACGCCTGTCATCCCAGCACTTTGGGAGGCTAAGGCGGGCGGATCACGAGGTCAGGAGATCGAGAGCATCCTGGCTAACACGGTGAAACCCCGTCTCCACTAAAAAATACAAAAAACTAGCCGGGCGTGGTGGCAGCGCCTGTAGTCCCAGCTACTCGGGAGGCTGAGACAGGAGAATGGCGTGAACCTGGGAGGCGGAGCTTGCAGTGAGCTGAGATCCGGCCACTGCACTCCAGCCTGGGCGACAGAGCGAGACTCCGACTCAAAAAAAAAAAAAAACAAGATGAATGCACGTCACTCAGGGTGTGTAACTTCTGGGGAGCTATTGTACAACATGGCGATACAGTTAATGATCATGTATTACTGCATGCCTGAAAACTGCTAAGAGATTAGATCCTAAATGTTCCCACCACAGCTGGGTGCAGTGGCTTTTGCACCTAGAGTCCTAGCTACTCATGTTCTTAACAACAACAACAAAAAAAGGTAATGTTATGTTGGATATGTTAATGAGCTTGATTTAATCATTTCACAGTGTATGCATATATCAAAGCATGTTGTATCCTGCAAATCTATACACTTTTTATTTGTCAATGATACCTTAATCAAGCTGGTGGAAGCGGGAGGAGAATAATGCAGGGATGAGATCAGTAGTCATGAGGCACATCCAGATGGGCTGCAAATCAGCTCTGAGCCCCCTAGGAAGCAAACAGGAATGAAACACGATCAGTCTCAAGCATGTGGGACTCTGTGATCTGAAAAACATAGCATCGCTGGCTGCAGAGACGTGCACCTGGAGTCCCAGCTACTTGGGAGGCTGAGGCAGGAGAATCACTTGAGCCCAGGAGCTCAAGGCTGCAGTGAGCCATGATTGTACCACTGCCCTCCAGCCTGGGTGTTAGAGCAAGACTCTGTCTCTAAAAAATTAAAAATAAAAGTAAAATGTTGAAAAATAACAGCATTGCTGAGAGAGAGGTCTCAGAGTGTCCAGCTAAGGGGACCCTGCCTGAGAGGGAGATCCCCCCACTGGTGAGCACCTCGTTAGGCAGTGCCATTTCTCACACCTCCTCTCTTGCCCCAGGTGTGAGCCCAGCATGCAGAGCTGGTGGGTTCTGAGAGCACAGCCCTCTGAGCCACAGATTAAATTCAGACTCTGGGAGGAACAGATGCTGATTGCTTCATTTAGGGCCAAACATCTAAGTCAAAGTGTCATCTTTTTATTTTTATGTATTCATTTATTTTTTATTTTATTTATTTATTTAGAGACAGAGCTTCACTCTTTTGCCCAGGCTGGAGTAAAGTGGCGCAGTCTCAGCTCACTGCACCCTCCGCCTCCTGGGTTCAAGCAATTCTCCTGCCTCAGCCTCCCAAGTAGCTGGGATTATAGGCGCCCACCACCAGGCCCGGCTAATCTTTGTATTTTTAGTAGAGACGGGGTTTCACCATGTTGGTCAGGCTGGTCTTGAGCTCCTGACCCCAGGTGATCCACCCGCCACAGCCTCCTAAAGTGCTGGGATTACAGGTGTGAGCCCCTGCGCCCAGCCATTGATTGATTGATTAATTGAGACAGAGTCTCACTTTGTAGCCCAGGCTGGAGTGCAATGGCGCGATCTCAGCTCACTGCAACCTCTGCCTCCTGAGTTCAATTATCCTGCCCTAGCTTCCCAAGTACCTGGGATTATAGGCACACACCACCATGCCCGGCTAATTTTTGTATTTTTAGTAGAGATGAGGTTTCACCATGTTGGTCAGACTGGTCTTGAACTCCTGGCCTCAGGCGATCTGCCCACCTCAGCCTCCCAAAGTGCTGGGATTACAGGCATGAGTCACCACGCCTGGCCAAAGTGACCTCTTTTTAAAATCAGGGAAACTCTTAAGCAAAAGAAACCTGACATCAAACAAGCCTGGGCTGTAGGTAGGAGTCCTTGAACCTGGAGCACAAACAGATCCAGCAAATCCATGTGTCAGTCAGGGTAGCGGTGACCCCTGGGGCCAGGGGAGGCTGGAGGCAGCAAGCGGGGCTTCCGAGGACTTGGGAATATTTCATTTTTCATCTGGAAGCTGGATCCATTCAGTCTGTAGACATTTCATCAAGCTGTGATGTGTGTTCTTTTCTACCTACATGTCACAGTTCAGCTTTTTAAAAAGTCTTCAACAGTGAGAGGCTGGGCGTGGTGGCTCACATCTGTCATCCCAGCACTTTGGGAGACTGAGGCAGGTGGATCATTTGAGGTCAGGAGTTCAAGACCAGCCTGGCCAACATGGTGAAACCCCATCTCTGCTAAAAATACAAAAATTAGCCGAGTGGTAGTGGTGTGTGCCTATAATCCCAGCTACTCAGGAGGCTGAGGCAGGAGAATCACTTGAGCCCAGGAGGCGGAGGTTGCAGAGAGCTGAGATCATGCTGCTGCACTCTAGTATGGGTGACAGAGTGAGACCCTGTCTCAAAAAAAAAAAAAAAGAAAAAAGTCTTTAACAATGAGAGTCAAACCATTGGTGTGAGAGGGAATTTATGGGCACCCACCTACCTTTTCAGGCTCCTGCCTCACTTGCCTTTCCCCACCCACCTCTCACCACTCCCCTCCACTACCTGTGATACTGGAAGCCCCTGGTTAGAACATGGGAGTTGGGTGGTCTGGGAGCCAGGCCTGCGAGCCTTGGGTAAGTCACTTCACCCCGACATAGCACCATTTCCTTATTCACAGCCGTACGGTGAGTAATGTCTACTCGACAGCCCTGTGAAGATCAAAAGCACTAGCAAGTATAAAATGTCTAGGATTGGCTGGGCGCGGTGGCTCATGCGTGTCATCCCAGCACTTCGGGAGGCCGAGGCAGGCAGATCACCCGAGGTTGGGAGTTCAAGACCAGCCTGGCCAGCATGATGAAACCCGGTCTCTACTAAAAATACAAAAATTAGCCAAGAGTGGTGGCGGGTACCTGTAATCCCAGCTACTTGGGAGGCTGAGGCAGGAAAATCACTTGAACCCGGGAGGCAGACGTTGCAGTGAGCCGAGATCGCACCATTGCAGTCCAGCCTGGGTGACATGAGCGAAGCTCCACCTAAAAAAATAAAAAATAAAAAAAGGTCTAAGATCGTCCCTGACACACAGAAAGCACTCAGTGAAAGGCAGTGATTATCATTTCATTGTCTTGTATCAGTCGATCGCCCGATTTTCTCCCTTCCTAGTTCCAGAAGGGATTTAGTGGCCGCTTAACAAATCTCCAGGCAACATCGGAAGGAATATCTGTTAAAAATAAGAAAAAGTGGCTGGGCACAGTGGCTCATGCCTGTAATCCCAGCACTTTGGGAGGCTAAGGCGGGAGGATCAGGAGGTCAGGAGATTGAGACCATCCTGGCTAACACGGTGAAACCCCATCTTTACTAAAAATACAAAAAATTAGCTGGGTTTGGTGGCGGGAGTCTGTAGTCCCAGCTACTCGGGAGGCTGAGGCAGGAGAATGGCATGAACCCGGGAGGCGGAGCTTGCAGTGAGCAGAGATCGAGCCACTGCACTCCCAGCCTGGGGGACAGAGCGAGACTCCGTCTCAAAAATAAATAAATAAATAAGAAAAAGTGAGTGGCAGGAAAATAGAAGAGCCAGGAATGGCATGTGTTACAAAGATGTAGCTTGCGAGATGTGGACCATAAGTTGGATTCGAGGCTTTGCTGCAGCCGCTATACCATTTCCATTGTTCTGCCAAAGCCCCTGATTTCTGGTGCTAAGAACAAGAAGGCAGTGCTTCAGGGGTCCTCATTAAGAAGCCACTGCAGGGTGCGGTACAGTGTCTGCAGTCCCAGCTACTCAGGAGGCTGAGGCAGGAGGATCACTTGAGCCCAGGAGTTGGAGTAATCAGTGAGCTACAGACGCATCACTGCACTCCAGCCTGAGCTACAGAGCAAGACCTGCCTCTTAAAAATAAGAAGGCCGGGCACGGTGGCTCACACCTGTAATCCCAGCACTTTGGGAGGCTGAAGCGGGTGAATCACCTGAGGTCAGAAGTTCGAGACCAGCCTGGCCAACGTGGCGAAACCCCATCTCTACTGAAAATACAAAAATTGAGCCAGGCGTGGTTGTGGGCACCTGTAATCCCAACTACTCGGGAGGCTGAGGCAGGAGAATCACTTGAACCCTGGGGGTGGAGGCTGCAGTGAGCTGAGGTGGTGCCACTGCACTCCAGCCTGGCAACAGAGTGAGACTCCGTCTCAAAAAATATATAAGCAGCAGCAGCCACGGCAGTCTAATGAGCCAGATCCTCACGGCACCCTGCAGTATGGGTGGAGTATTATCCAGGGAGCACAGAAGCTGGGGACCAGGGGAGACAGTTTGGTTCAGTAAGGATATCCTCCCACTCCCCACCACTCCAAGAAGATGTAAGAGTCTCAGGAAAGGCTGGGCGTGGTGACTCTCACACCTGTAATCCCAGCACTTTGGGAGGCCAAGGTGGGTGGATCACTTGAGGTCGGAGGTTTGAGACCAGGCTGACCAACATGGTGAAACCCCATCTCTACTAAAAATACTAAAATTAGCCCAACGTGGTGGCACACGCCGGTAATCCCAGCTACTTGGGAGGCTGAGGCGGGAGAATCGGTTGAACCCAGGAGGCAGAGGTTGCAGTGAACTGAGATCGCGCCATTGCACTCCAGCCTGGGCAACAAGAGCGAAACTCCATCTCAGGAAAAAGAAAAAAAAAAAAAAGAGTCTCAGCAGGAATGCTTGGGAGACCAGATGTTGCAGGCAGGCCTCCAGGGACTTTTTCCTGAAGCAGAGCATTTGCCAAACATTGGGTAGCAGCAAGGGTGAAAACGCCCTCTTTGCCAAGTGTCTCGTGTATGTGCCTCTTCTGCTTCGTCACTTGGCAGCCAGGTTGGCACAGGGCACGCATGGTTTTGTGGACGTTGAGGAGCCTACTGATGATGGAAGCAGAAGTGATGGTATTGCAGTAAAGCAGTGGCCCAGCTTGCTATGCACCAGGCTCTGTGCTGTCCGCTTTCTGGACATCCTGTCAGTCATGGCAGCCCTGAAAGGTAGACACTTTTGTTAACTCATTTTACAGATGAGCAAACTGAGATCAGAGCTTGAATAACTTGCCCAAGGTGACGTGCCCAGTGAGAGGACAAGAGCCATCCCTCCTTCCCTCAGAGATAAGCCAGGGGAGGGCATGAGGACAAGTCCATAGCTCTGCTCAGAAAGTCTCACCCAGGCCAGGTGCAGTGGCTCATGCCCATAATCCCAGCACTTTGGGAGGCCAAGGTGGGCAGATCACCTGAGGTCAGGAGTTCCAGACCAGCCTGGCCAACACGGTGAAAGTCTGTCTCTGCTAAAAATACAAAACTTAGCTGGGCATGGTGGCGTGAACCTGTAATCCCAGCTACTTGGGACTCAGGAGCCTAAGGCAGGAGAGTCACTTGAACTTGGGAGGCAGAGGTTGCAGTGAGTCGAGATCGCCCCACTGCACTCCCACCTGGGTGACAAAGCGAGACTCTGCCTCAAAAAAAAAAAAAAAGAAAGAAAGTCTCACTCAGGCCAGGCGCGGTGGCTCACGTCTGTAATCCCAGCACTTTGGGAGGCCGAGGCGGGTGGATTGCTTGAGCCCAGGAGTTTGAGACCAGCCTGGGCAGCATGGTGAACAGGAGGTTCAAGTTGGCTGGTGGCCGCAGCAGCGTCTCTCCTTTTGCTTAGTAAGCTCGTGGAAGGTGGGGCTGTGGGTGATGCATCCCTCCATTCCCTAGGGTGTAGCATGGAGCTAGATGCCGGCAGTGCCCTCAGTGACCGTACATGGCATCGGATTGAACCTCAGTCTTCCTAACAGGTGGTGGTGCCTCCCGGAGTGACAAATTCCTCTTTTCAAGTGACATCTCAAAATGTTGGACAAGTTACTGTTTATCTCCATGGAAATCACTCCAATCAGACCGGGTAGGCTGGCCTCAGTGCGTGCGGGCCTCACATGACAAGAAGGGGGCCATGCTGGGCGTGTGGAAGTCTCCTTCGGAAGCCCAGCCTCAGCTCATCCCGGTCCCCAAACTCCTTTCCAGCCCGAGGATACGCTTTCTCATGATCCGCAGCAACGCCATTAGCATCGTAAACCAGGTGATTGGCTGGATCTACTTTGTGGCCTGGTCCATCTCCTTCTACCCTCAGGTGATCATGAATTGGAGGCGGAAAAGGTAACCCCCTGGGCCGTACATGCGGGCTGTCTTGGGGCCACTAGGAGCAGGGCGTTCCAGCAACACTGCCGATGGCGCAGCCTCCGACGTCCCCTCTACCCTTCTGTCTGCCTGCCCTTTCCAGAAAGTTGTCCCAATGCGAAGGCTCGGGGAGCCTGGGTCAGACTCCCTTGCTGGGCATTTCATCCTTTGCCCAGCTCAGCCCCTCCCTGAGAAAGCAACAAAATGGGGCTCATTAGTTTAGTGGAGAATGTGCAGGGGAGGGAGGGAAGTCCACCGTGAATCTGCTCTGCACTGGGTCCACCTGGCCCTGGAGGATTGCGGTGTCAAGTCCTGTAACTCGGCCTTAGGGACAAAGCAGTCCCACCTCGACTTGCAAGGACCCAAGTCACGTGGGCCTCCTGGGGGGATGGCAAGCAGACAGCCAGGAGGGAGCCTCTCCTCCGGAGGCCTCCCCGACTCCCCTCTGGAGCCAGGACTTGAGGAGCAGAGAGATCTTGGGCAGGGGAGGAAGGGAGGAGGGAAGTAGCTCTCGAGGGCAGGGATTAGGTGGCATCCGTGGTGGGAGCAGGAGGGACCTAAGGACAGTGCCCTGCTTGAGACGGGCCGAGTCCTCCTTCCCCATGGCCTGGGAGCCCTGTCCCTCCCATTCCCCGCAGTAGTGCCAGTCCTCACCCCCTGCCCTGCCCTGCCCCTCCACCCCCGCCAGTCCTCACCCCTGCCCTGCCCCTCCACCCCCTGCCAGTCCTCACCCCCTGGGGTCCTCACCCCCTGCCCTGCCCCTCCACCCGTGCCAGTCCTCACCCCCTGCCCTGCCCTTCCACCCCCGCCAGTCCTCATCCCCTGCCCTGCCCTTCCACCCCTGCCAGTCCTCACCCCCTGCCCTGCCCCTCCACCCGTGCCAGTCCTCACCCCCTGCCCTGCCCCTCCACCCCCGCCAGTCCTCACCCCCTGCCCTGCCCCTCCACCCCCGCCAGTCCTCACCCCCTGCCCTGCCCCTCCACCCCCGCCAGTCCTCACCCCCTGCCCTGCCCCTCCACCCCCGCCAGTCCTCACCCCCTGCCCTGCCCCTCCACCCCTGCCAGTCCTCACCCCCTGCCCTGCCCCTCCACCCCCGCCAGTCCTCACCCCCTGCCCTGCCCCTCCACCCCCTGCCAGTCCTCACCCCCGGGGTCCTCACCCCCTGCCCTACCCCTCCACCCCCGCCAGTCCTCACCCCCTGCCCTGCCCCTCCACCCCTGCCAGTCCTCACCCCTGCCCTGTCCCTCCACCCCTACCCTGTCCCTCCACCCCCTCCAGTCCTCACCCCTGCCCTGTCTTGCCCCTCCACCCCCTGCAGCGTCATTGGTCTGAGCTTTGACTTTGTGGCTCTGAACCTGACGGGCTTCGTGGCCTACAGTGTATTCAACATCGGCCTCCTTTGGGTGCCCTACATCAAGGTATGGCCTTGCCTGTCCCACATCTCTGCCCACGTGGCATGGTGGCCTGGCTGCCCCTCACCACCCAGCTTCTCCCACCCACCAAACAGGAGCAGTTTCTCCTCAAATACCCCAATGGCGTGAACCCCGTGAACAGCAATGATGTCTTCTTCAGCCTGCACGCGGTCGTCCTCACTCTGATCATCATCGTGCAGTGCTGCCTGTATGAGGTGAGACCAGGCCTGGCCCCCCACAGGCCGCCCCAGCCAACACCCACCACCCCGCCTCACCTTTGACAGAAGACTCAGCAGAGCCTGGGAAAGGAAGTGGGTGTGTTCATTCAGCCCGGTCCTGTGCTGGGCAGAGAAGAAGCCCGTGAGTCCAGGCCCTCAGAGCCCGCCAAGTCTGGGGTGAGGGACTCAGGGAGAGGCAGTGGCTGGACTCAGGCTGAGAGCTGTGCGCAGAGGAGCACAGACAGCTCATGGAGGAGCGCAAGGCCCTGAGCCCCGCCAGGGAGGAGGGAGGAGGGCGGCAGAAGACGCTTGGTTGCGTTCCAAGGATGAGTGAAGTCCCTGTGGAGGAGGGGAGGAGCCAGGGTGGGCTTTCGGAGAGGTCAGGTCACAGAGGCCAAGGGGCATTTGAGAGGGACCCTGAGCAGGTGGGTGCAGCTGGGCTTAGGGTGCCAGGAGGGGCAGGTTCCTGAGCGGTCAGCAGAGGCCCGCGTGCAGGCAGAGGCACCGGTATTCAGCCTTGTTGCTGGAGGCCATGGGTGTCAGCAGGGCAGGGCCCCGCCAGGGCTGGGTCCGGAGACCCCTGATGTGACAGCTTTGCTTTCCCTTCTCTCGGGGCGTTCCCTTCGTGCTGTGAGGCAGCCGGGGGCTGTCCAGCCACCCGCATGATCCCTCTAGGCTTTCTTAGCTGTCGGTGTGAAGCGAGAGCAAAGGAGGCCTACGTTGGGCCCGTGTTCAGGGAAAGGCAAGGCGAGGGGACAGATTCCTGAGATGCTCAGGCTGCCGCCCGGTCGTGGGACGAGTCAGTACCTGGCTGGGAGAGGCACCAGGCCACCAGAGGTCAGAGCCCACGTCTCCAAGTGAGTGCTGAGAGGCGCCCAGTTCTGCCAAGTAGGAGCAAAGCAGACGGAGCCTGAGAGTCCCAGCGGCCTGAACAGGAGGCCCTGGCGATGAGAAGGTGTGGCTGGTGCTGGGGATGTCACCCCAGCCCAGGTGTGATGCTTTCTGTGGCCCAGGTGTTCCCCTGCCACGACCCCAGTGCAGTCCCCACCTCGCAGGGGCTCCTTCAAGGCCAGGGTCCAGCCTCCGTGCCCTTCTCCAAGCCCGCCCTATCCGGGGCCGCCCGTGCTGAGCCCCGGCATGGCTTCTGTGTGGGTCCATATCTCCGCCCTCCTCTTGCCCCCAGCGCGGTGGCCAGCGTGTGTCCTGGCCTGCCATCGGCTTCCTGGTGCTCGCATGGCTCTTCGCACTTGTCACCATGGTCGTGGCTGCCGTGGGGGTGACCACGTGGCTGCAGTTTCTCTTCTGCTTCTCCTACATCAAGCTCGCGGTCACGCTGGTCAAGTATTTTCCACAGGTACTTCCGGGGCCCTGTTCACATGGCCAGTGGCAGGAGAGGCAAGAGGTACAGGGCCCAGGCCCTGCTCCTGTGGGGCAGCTCCGGCCGGGGCGAGGAAACAGGACGGAAAGCCACAGGGAGCCCGGGAGCCCAGAAGGAGCAGGACTCTTCCCCCGGGCTGGAATCACACGAGATCGTTAGCGGAGGCCCCGGGACCCCATGCTGCCCTAAGCATCAGGCGTTGTGTGGGTGGTTCCCCTTCTCCACACCCCAGCCTTTCCTGATGCCTTTGGCTCTGCCCCCACCACTGCCTCCATTTCCACAGCAAGGGGCAGCCCCGAGGGGCCACGGCAGGAGACTCTGGAGAGGTGAGGTGGGAGGAGGGAGCAGCTTCCTGCGCAGAGCTCAGCCCCTCCTACGAGTGAGCGCAGCAGGTCCTCTTCAGATCCGGGGACTCAGGGTCCAGCACATCTTGCCCTATGGCCTGGGACAGGGTTGGGGCTGAAGTTGCTGCACCCGGGGATCTAGAGCCTCATTTAACTCACCCCATTCCCAAAGGGAGGAGCCCTGCCCCAGTGTCCCCAGCCCTGGGAGCCTTGTGTTCTGTGAGCTCGGGAGGGCCTGCGTTCTGACTGGGAGGCAGGGCTGGACTCGGGCTGAGCAGGACTGAGTTCTGTGGACAAGGAGCCCGGGTGTTCCGGGCCAGGCCAGCCTGCACAGAGGCTGGGGTGGGACACGGGGAGGTAGTGAGGGGACATGGCTGGTTGAACAGTATTGAGCATGTTGAAGCTGAGAAGCTGGGGTCAGGTCTCAGGAGCTGGGGAGGGTTTCCAAGGAGGGGAAGGTTTGGGGAAGTGGGCCCCAGTCCCTGAGGGTGGGAGGGCTTGGGGCCAAGAAACCAGGCAGGCAGGAGCCCAGGTTGGAGATGTTTGGAACTGTCCAGGACTGGAGGGGCAGCAGCAAGGACGGAAGAGGGTGAGCCAGGACACAAGACAGGGACCGACCGGAGGCTGACTAGACCACCAGAGAGGCCAGGACCTCCCTCACGGCGGGAAGGAAAGGTCACAGCAGTCAGAGGACCCACAGGGCTCTGTGGCGTGGGAGGACCTGGGGCACAGGCAGGCAGACTGGAGCGCCTCCCCGCAGACCCACCCCCCAGACCCCAGAAGCCTCGGCCAGGCCTGCAAGGGGAGTTAACCCCCTCTACAGACGGGGAAACCAAGGCTAGGAGAACTGTCACTTGCCCAAGACAGCAAGCTCTGGTGACGGAGCTGGGATTCCAAACCACAAGTCCCACTCCCACCCCGTCCCTAAGCACATGAAGTCCCGGCTGAGTTTGGGGACAGCCTTCCCTGGAGGCGAGAGGAATCATAGCTGCAGGGAAACCAGCTTAGGGCCTTAGCCCCAGGGATGTGGAAGAGACAGGAAGGCAGCACCGGCCCCGCCTCCCTGGAATTGTGAGGTGTGGGGGGCGGGGGGCCTTCGCTTGCTGTACATGCAGATGAGACGCCCACCCCCAGGACCACCCAAACTGTTCTTGGCTGAGGCCTGTCACAGCCCAAGGGTCACTGTGTTCCTTGGAGCCAAGGCCCCAGTGGGAGGAATGAGAACCGCTTTTGTTTGGAGGGGCAGTCACGAGGCACGTGAGGCAGCCGCCCAGTCCTCACCACCCTCCATCTGTCTGGCCCAGGCCTACATGAACTTTCACTACAAAAGCACTGAGGGCTGGAGCATTGGCAACGTGCTCCTGGACTTCACCGGGGGCAGCTTCAGCCTCCTGCAGATGTTCCTTCAGTCCTACAACAACGGTGAGTCAGCCGGCCGGCTGCTGGCCACCCTGTGGCTGGAGCATCGGGCGGGGCCAGCCTTCCCGGGGCCCTCCAACCTGGGCTCCACCCCCAGCTGGGATCCAAGCTAGTCCAGCCCCCAAGGAGAGACCCACCTAGGGCCCTTCGTAGCTGCAGGATTTGTGGTTTTTTGGGACCCCCTCCTCCCACCACCCCACATGCTCCAGCTGCCTCAGGAGCTACAATCTAACACCAGCTTCCATCTCCCGGCCGCTAACAGACCAGTGGACGCTCATCTTCGGAGACCCAACCAAGTTTGGACTCGGGGTCTTCTCCATTTTCTTCGACGTCGTCTTCTTCATCCAGCACTTCTGTTTGTACAGAAAGAGACCGGGGTATGACCAGCTGAACTAGCACCCAGGGACCCAGTGTGCACAGCCCCCAGCCTCTCGCCCTGCTGGGGAAGGCCTCACCCAGCGAAGGCCGGAGAAGCGGTTGGGCCCTGGCACGCAGGGCTGGCTCAGTGTGCGGACAGAGGAGAGCACTCTGCTCCTGGAGCCAGAGGCCGTTCAACAGCCTGCCTTCATCCGGGCCCCTCCTGGGCCTCCCCGGCCAGGCACGTGGCACCGTCGCCTTGACGCCACCATCTCTTTTCTTTAAGGCTTCAAGCAGCGCGCACAGGCTCTGGCAGCCGTCTCAGGCAGGACTGGGCACTGAACTTGCAGCTGAAGGCCTTGCCCCAAACTACCAGCGTTTCTGCGAGCAGCTTGAAGGGCTGACCTTGCAGCCGGGAGAGCCAAGGGCACTCTGCTGCCACCGCTGCGTTCCCAGAGACCAAGCAGCCAGGTGCCGTGGCCAGTGGACTCAGAGGTGCTGGTGGAGGGACCAGGACTTTGGGGTTAGGCTGCGGGATTCTTTCTCTGAAGGCCACTTTCCTGACACGCTCTCTCTACATAACTCAGCGTCCACGACTGCCGTCAACAGCTGGCCCTACCCAGAGTATTTCTGGGCCCTGAGGGGCCCGCCAGATGGGTTCTGAATTGGACTCCTGCCCAGCACATTAGCATACTAACTCCTTTCAGATTTTGTGGAGGGACGTTTGGAAGTGGCTTACTCTCTTTTGCCCTCTCTGCTACCTCCACCTTTCCAGTCAGATGAGCCCCGCCTGAGCACACCCAGCCCCTCCTTACCCAGCATCTGGAGTACAGGACACCTCTCTCCTGCTACCAGTCTGTGCCTTAGAGGTCTGTTAGGCCTGCCAAACGGCGACCAGCTGCCCCGGAGGGAGGGCAGGCCCCCTTCTCTTTCCCCAGATCCCTACCTGAGACTCACCAGTTTCTGGCCTGTTCAGGAGCCTCAGATAAGTATTTGTACTTGAGACCACCTCACACAATCCGTATGGGCCCAACCCTGATCTCAACCTCCTTCCCTCCGCCCGAAGCTGTCCTTCCTATGGCAGCAGGGGGGTCCCAGGACGTGCCCCGTACATGCCTTGAGCTTGTCAGTCCACTGAGTTTTCTTCCATGAGACAACACGAGGGGCCTGTATCTTGAATTAAAACCTACTCGCTTCCTTTCTGCACTCTTAAGTGTGTGCTCGATACAGAAGGCAGGTGTGCTGGCCTTCAGAGCCAGGTGCCCCTGCTCCCCACCTTGTGTAAGGAAGCGTGTAAGGTGGTGAAGTTCACTGACCCGAGGGGGCTGTGTGCTGACCCCACACTTCACTGGGAAGCCCTCTTGGGGAGTGTGAGGCGCCTGCCCGCCCAGGGACAGGTCACTCTCCCGGGCTCCGTGTCTTGACCATTACCAGGGCACGCCACTCAATCTGGATGTGAGTGGGGGTGGATGAGGTTCTGAAGGGCACCGCAGCACTGGGTGTGGGGGCGGGGGGCCTTATTCTCCAGACGTTTCCTCTATGTGGTTGTCACAAACATCAAAGAATGTCGGGTCTTGTTTCTGTACAGCAGAGACTTTGGCCTGACCAGGTCCACAGACCTGTTTCACTTGTGTCACCCAATCAGTGTGTTACCGGGTGCCATACTTTAAAATGAGAGATTTCAAATGATTGACTTTTCCGGCCGGGCACGGTGGCTCACACCCGTAATCCCAGCACTTTGGGAGGCCAAGGCAGGTAGGTCACCTGACGTCAGGAGTTCGAGACCAGCCTGGCCAACATTGCAAAACACCATCTCTACTAAAAATACAAAAATTAGCTGGGCATGGTAGCAGTCGCCTGTAATCCCAGCTACTTGATTGGCTGAGGCAGGAGAATCACTTGAACCCGGGAGGCGGAGGTTGCAGTGAGCCGAGATCGTGCCATTGCACACCAGCCTGGGCAACAAGAACAAAACTCTGTCTCAAAAAAAAAAAAAGGCCGGGCGCGGTGGCTCAAGCCTGTAATCCCAGCACTTTGGGAGGCCGAGACGGGCGGATCACGAGGTCAGGAGATCGAGACCATCCTGGCTAACATGGTGAAACCCCGTCTCTACTAAAAATACAAAAAAAATTAGCCAGGCGTGGTGGTGCGTGCCTGTAGTCCCAGCTACTCGGGAGGCTGAGGCAGGAGAATAGCGTGAACCCAGGAGGCGGAGCTTGCAGTGAGCCAAGATGGTGCCACTGCACACCAGCCTGGGCGACAAAGCGAGACTCCGTCTCAAAAAAAAAAAAAAAATTATGGACTTTTCTTTAAAATCTGATTTGGCAGTGCTAGGTAGGTCCAGGAGTGCTAACACCTTGCCCGAGCTGGTATGCAGGTGGTCAGGTGCTCTCTGGCTCACCCCCATCTGGCCAGATCACGGCCCCCAGCCACGTAGGGGGTTGCATCCCTCGCTGTGATACAGGGAGTGCCCTTAGTGTCATAGGCAGGGGGTCTCTCGCAGGCACCTCTGGGTGTCCCTATGGCCCTTCCCAGGTGGGAGCTGAGGCTAGGCTGCAAAAAGGAAGGTGGGAGCAAGTAGGGGCTTCACAATAACACCCAAGAAAGCACACGAACCCCAGGGTCCCACCCCAGTGCTCCCAGATGCTCCCACAGATGTGGTTCTGGTCAGGCGCAGTGCGGCTGCTACGGCTCCACCAGCCCCAGGCTTTCCAGGCAGGTGGGCCTGGGAGTAGTTAAGCTTTGTCCCAGAACAGTGGGGGATGGGGCCATCATTAAAACCACAGCTCTGGCCCCCATATCCCACCCCCGAGACATCCCTGCCCATGCCTCAGCAAAGCCCCCTGTGAATTCCAGCACTTTATTGAGCACACCACGTCGGGGAGGGGCGGCAGTGGTTTCCACGGTCACCAAATTAAGGCTTGTGCACTTGCTGAGCTTCCAGATGCGAGTTAGTAAGCTAAATTCAAAAGTAGAATGGGCACCTCCAAAGAGTACGATAAAAACATTTCGTATCAAACGTGATTAAAAAAATACAAAAGTTAAACCCACAGGCAAAGAGGAAAATGACAATCCTGAGAGCTGCCCTGAAATGTGAGCCTCGAACCTCGTCTAAATCCTGTAAGAAGGCAAACCCTGGGGAGGCCAGCACCCCTCGGGAGAGTGGGAGTGAACGGGGAGCCCACCTGGCTTCTATCTGGGCAAACCTTCATAGTGCCTCTGGCAGGATGTGTGTGCAGTCCCCCAGTGGGCAGAGGCACTGCGGGGTGGACACACGAGGGCTGGGGGGCGGTGGCAGAGCCAAACCCTGCAGCCAGGGCAAAGCGGGAAAGGCCTGGCCTCTCTAGCATTTCCCAGCTTTGCTGGCTCCCAAGAGATGGTGATTCCCACTTGCCCAGCCACAGCTGTGGCCAGGCAGCAGGGTCGGACCTGAGCCTGTGGTCATAGCAGACTGGCTACCACTCAGCTCCAGGCCCTTGTTTCTAATCCTCGGTGTCCAGGGGAGAAAGCTGGTCGCAGAGGCCCCAGGCCAGGGGTGGGAGAAGAGAAGGAAGGCCAGGCCCGGCCTCTGGGACCAGCTGCAGCCCTTCTGAGCGGGGGCCCAGCACTCAGCAGCTGCCAGGTGGGGACAGAGCGTGGAAGTGGCGTTCCTGTACAGAGAGGAGGCAGGCAGGAGTTGCAGACGGTGGCAGCTGCTAGGACAGCATGGACTGCTGCACGGCCTTCTGCAGTGACTGCCGTGTCACCAGCAGGCGTACCACCTCCTCCGAGCGCTTGGTGAGCCGCTTCCGGGCCTGGTCGTGTGTGACCATGGTCATGTCCCAGCCGTTCACCTGGCCCAGGGAGAGAAGACAGGCCCACCTCAGCTCCCCGCCCTCTGGGATCTGGAAGCAGAGGGCTTTGGAGGCTCGGGTCATTCAAGTAAGCCCCCAGCCTAACATCCCAGGCCAAGCCCTGTGGCTGAGACACACACAGGAGAGAAAGCCAGCGTCCTCTGGGGCAATACCAGCATGGGTTCCCAACTGGCTATGGTGAGTTCCGCCCAGCTGGGAGGCTGGGGCAGGTCCCCAACCCCACGTGCTTCAGACCTGCTGGCCCACACCTTGTTTTTCCTCCTTTGGGACACGTGTTACCTGCATGATCTTGTCTCCAATCTGCAGCCCAGCGATTTCAGCAGGGCCTCCTTCGGACACCCGTGTGACATAAATACCCTGGAAAGGGGTAGCCCAAGTCAAGCCCTGTGGTCCTGGACTGGCCCCTTATCCACAGAGCAGAAGCCAGCATGGCACATTGTCAGCCGTCCCTCTGTCCCCGCACCCAGCCTGTCCCAGCACACACGGTCAGTGAGGACTATTCTGAGAGAGCCGGGACAGAGTGTCACTGCCCCACCGTGCGCCGGCCGTGCTCCCCTGGGCTTTGTCTGGGCAGCCCTTCCTCACCCCTACCCATCCTGATTCTCACTAGGTCACTTCCAATGCCTGCTTAGAGAACATGGTTTGAGAGATGAGGTCTGCTCCTTCCATGGGGGCCCAGGAAACAGAGACCCACCATCTCAGGCCCCTGTGCCCCATGGAGCGGTCCCAGGACCCCAGAACCCCCTCACCTTGTCCGTCTTGTCTTCGGAAAAGGGATTCTGGGAAGGATCCTGGTCGATTCCACCTCCAATGCTAAAACCCAGGATTAAGTTCTCACCTTGACGCAGCTTGTGAATTTCAACTCTTTGCTGGCAAAGAAAAAAAGCCAGTTGAGGGAAGTGGGTGGTTGGGGAATGAGGCTGGTGTGTGTCCCCAGCAGCAACCTCAGAGCCATGCCAAGGGGGTGGGGCCCAGGCCCCTGCAGGAATCCAGCTGCTTACCAGCCTGGGAGGCTGAGGAGCTGGCATCAGAACTTGGCCACATTGATCCACCCACACAGCCCTCTGTCCTCAACCTGTGCCCACTTCCCCTATTAGTCTTAGGCACCGGTCTTGGTCAACACGTGGTCAAAGCCCCTGCTGGCCCAAGAGTCCAGCTGCTATAGCTTTTGTGGGTGGGAAGCCCATCTCACAGGAGGTGCTCTGGAAAAACAGAGACCAAACTTGCATAGAAAGGAGAGGAAGGGCTTCCCAGCCAAGGGGAGCAGAGCACAGCACAGGCTTCAAGGTGCTGTGGATACGTGTTCGTGAGACTGGAGTGTCCAGTGCAGGACACAGAACTGGGAGGCAAGATGCGGCTGAAAGTGTAAGGCTGGGGCCACATCCCATCCTGAGGGGGAGTAGGGGTGTCTCCCTAAGCCCTGGGCCCTTCTCTTGTGCAGAAACAAGAGGGTTCTGGGACGCTCCCACCATGCTCTGGGGTTATGGTCCCCAACTGTGCCAAGTTCCTGTCAAAGCCCTTGCCAAGCACTGTGCAGTAAGCAGATGCTGGGAGCCAGACCAGATCACTCCCAAGGTCGAGTTTTAACAGGAAGGAGAAAAGAAGCAAAAGACGACAATCCAGACTAGACCTAAAGAAGTTTCCCAAAGCGGGGATTATTTGCATCAGGCTTTGAGGGGGTGATGGGTAGCCTGACCTTGATCCTGAACCCACTGGAGTTCTCAGGAAGGGAGTAGGGCAGGGCATGGTCAGGTTCGCTGCTAGAATGACCACTCAGGTAATCAGTAGAGGAACGGACATCTCACAAAAGCAGGATGCAGAGGCTAGGGAACATGGAGCTACCTGAAAATGGAGATCTACAGACTTAGGGACCACTCATGGAGGAGAGGAGTCAAGAGGAGCACCCAGCCACCTTGCCTGGCTGAACACACATCACTCAGATGAGGACCCAGGAGGAGGAGGAACAGGTTGGGTTGGAGTGCCAGGAGCTGTGGGGCAGATGTCCAGAAGGTAGATGGATCAATGGAGCCAGAGTTCAGAGGAATGGCCTAAATGGCTTTAACATTCTCAAAATTCTACACGAGAGAGGGTGGGGACTGGCGAGTGAGCCTGCCCAACCCCATCCCCAATCCAAGACTCAAGGGAGAGGCCAGACCATACACACCATGTTCAAGCACGTTCCTGGTGTTACTAGAATTGGGAGGCATGTGCCTGCAATTGTGGGGAAGGCCCTGGGACCAGTTATGGCATGAGGGAGCGGGGCAGGAAGCGTGAGACCCACTGCGCCTGGGTCCTCATGCCCCAAACTGAGCTCCTCCAGGCCTGCTTCGCCGGCATAGTCAGAAGATTACAGGCCCTTGGGTTGGGAGACAGGGCTATCACTGATTTGCTGGGTGAGGTCACGCAGAAGGTGGCTTGCTCTGGCTCCTCACCTGCCCCTGCCCCTGCCCCCCTTCTAGCTAAAGAGTAAACTTGGTGCCCTCTCTCTGGGGCAGCTAGGGATCTAAAAAAGCCAGGCTGGGCCGGGCGCAGTGCCTCACACCTGTTATCCCAGCCCTTTGGGAGGCTGAGGCAGGTGGATCACCTGAGGTCAGGAGTTCAAGACAAGCCTGGCCAACATGGTGAAACCCCGTCTCCACTAAACATACAAAAAGTAGGTGGACGTGCTGGTGCACGTCTGTAATCCCAGCTACTCGGGAGGCTGAGGCAGGAGAATCACTTGAACCCAGGAGGCGGAGGTTGCAGTGAGCCGAGATCACGCCACTGTACTCCAGCCTGGGTGACAGAGCAAGATTGTCTCAAAAAAAAAAAAAAAAAAGTCAGGCTGGTGCAGAGAGGGTGAAGCTTAGGACGGCTGTCAGCTGGTCCAGCAATGTTTCCTCCTGGCCCAGGCCTGAGCTGGTACTCTAAGCTCAGCCTCACATGTCACCTTTATCAGTGGCTTCTCTGCCTCCACCCACCTGATTGCTGAGCTTCTCCAGCACACCCATCTGAGATAACACACCCAGTCCCTAAGGCTCCAGGGCGGGGACTTGACCTACTACCCACCGGGCAGGCATTTCTTCTCGTCCTCTGAACGCTGTCGGGAGGTAGGCAGGAGACTGAGTCTATCCTGAGGTCTTCTCTGGCTGAGCACTTCTTTCTGGGACTCCCCACCTCTGTCATAGGGTTGCTCTCCACGCCCTGTCCTACCGTGACACCGGCGTCTGAGTCTAACATCCCAGCCTCCCTTCCTCCCTCTGCCTAGTCTAATACCACCCAGCACCTAAAACAAGCCAGAGGGCGGCCAGGGACCTAGGCTAGCCCCCAGAGGGTCTACTCAGGACTCAAGTGCCAGGAGGGAGGCCTGGACTTTTCTGCCTTAAGGGCTGGAGAACCAAGAAAAGTTCCAAGACGCAACGCTCATCGCAGCTATACGAGCGTCCACCCTGGACCAGGCGGCGAGTGGGTCGGAGGAGCAAGGCTGGACAGGAAGGGGGAAGGGGCTGCCACGGCAGGCTCGGGACAGCTCCGCCCCCAGATCTCCCTTCGGGCGGCGGCGCAAGCTGCAGCGGAGGAAGCATTTCCTCATTCCAGAGGCTGCGACTCATGGACGTCGGGATCGGCGCCCGCCCCCCGCAGCTCCCCGGCTGGGGACACGGAGGCCCGGGAAGGGGGCGCTTTCCCAGGCTTCTGCAGCTGGGCCTTTCCCCGTGGCCCTCCCCGCCCCGCGCGCGCAGTCTGGGCTCAGTCCAGGGTCTCGGGAGGCTCTCGGGTCCCGGCCGTCCCTGTTTCGTGGCTGGGGGAACGGCGGCCCGCTCCGGCAAAGCGGGGACCCGAGCCCTTGCCGCCGGTTCGCAGGAGCCCCGGGTTCGATGCTCTTGTCAACCAGCTTGGGGTGTCCGTTTCCCGCTCTGCGAGGTGGGGTCAGGCCAAGACTAGGAGGAGCCGGCGCAGGCGCACTCACCACCACGGCGGTGACCGGCTGGCCCGGGATGTAGGACATCTCGACCCCACTCTGGTCGCCCAGCGCCGCTCCGAGAAGCCGGCAGCAGAGTGCCCGCGGCCGCGCCCTCGCTGCTTAACAAAGGCCGCCCCGCTCGGTCCGCCCCCTCATGAATAGTTAACAAACCTCCAGCCAATCACTCGCCGGAGCGCTACTCCGCTTTCGGAAGTCTCGGCGCGTGCGCAGAAAAGCAGGCAGAGGGTGGAGCCTGTCCGGGGCGCCCACGGCGCAGGCGCAGAGGGCGGGGCGGGATCTGGGCGCGTGCGCAGCCCGGGACCTCCCGGCAGCCTTCAGAGCAAGATGGCGCCGCAGGCGTCTCTTCCCCTTCCCGTCTGAGGGAACGCTAAGTACTGTGTGCGACGCCGTGTTCCAGGTAACTGGGCCAGCGTGGCCGGGGAACGCAGACGCGCCACCACCTCCCGGCCGGCTCGGACCCTCAATGTCCTCGGCATTTTTGGAAGGTCCGAGGCCCAGGATTGGTGCCAGGTCTCGGAAGCTCCAGGGGGAGGGGGCGGCGTGAACCCAACTCACCGAGCTCCGGGCGCTGCTTGTAACTTGGTTTTCTCCGCAGCTCCGCGTTGTTCCGCGAGAAAGCGAGAGGCCGAGCCCCGGCGGGTGCGATGGCCGCGGTGGTGGCCAAGCGGGAAGGGCCGCCGTTCATCAGCGAGGCGGCCGTGCGGGGCAACGCCGCCGTCCTGGATTATTGCCGGACCTCGGTGTCAGCGCTGTCGGGGGCCACGGCCGGCATCCTCGGCCTCACCGGCCTCTACGGCTTCATCTTCTACCTGCTCGCCTCCGTCCTGCTCTCCCTGCTCCTCATTCTCAAGGCGGGAAGGAGGTGGAACAAATATTTCAAATCACGGAGACCTCTCTTTACAGGAGGCCTCATCGGGGGCCTCTTCACCTACGTCCTGTTCTGGACGTTCCTCTACGGCATGGTGCACGTCTACTGAAATGGGGGCCCGTGGGACTTTTTTTAAAAACCAGATCGGGAGGACTGTGGCCAGCAATTAACACCGTGTAGACTTCCTTAGTTCTTAAGTGGTTGAATTCGCTGCTTGTTCTGTAACCTTATAAATAATTTATATCTGAAGACGGAGAGCCTGTAATATTCTTCAGATTAAATGAAGCGTGAGACACTTGGTATAGTTCTTTCCTGCCATAAAGCTTAGTCTGCCACTGATGCACAATCGCCGAGATTTGACTCCTGGAGAGCAGGGACTGGGCCAGAGCTTTCTGTTAAGTCCTTGCGTTTACACATAGGCCATCCAGAAACGGACCCTAAGGGCCTACATAAGGAAATAACTTCTTATTAACATCCTAAGAAGCGGTAACAGTTAATATGTATTAAGAGCTCCCTGGGCCGGGCGCGGTGGCTCATGTCTGTAATCCCAGCATTTTGGGAGGCGGAGGTGGGCGGATAACCTGAGGTCGGGAGTTCAAGACCAGCCTGGCCAACATGGCAAAACTCCGTGTCTACTAAAAATACAAATATTAGCCGGGTGTGGTGGCGCGCGCCAGCAATGGCAGGTACTGGAGAGGCCGAGGCAGGAGAATCGCTTGAACCCTAGAGGCAAAGGTTGCAGTGAGCCAAGATTGCACCACTGCATTCCAGCCTGGGTGATGGAGCGAGACTCCGTCCGTCTCTCATGAAAAAAAAAAAACAGAGTTCCCTATATGCTGGCATTGTGACTTCTACTTTTTACACCGATCCTCTCATTTAATTTTAGCAATAACCTTACAGGGTAGATGTTATTGTTAGCTCCCTGGTAAGGAACCTGAGGCTCAGAGAGGTTAAGTACTTCTGCCAGAGGAGATACAGCTAGGAAGAGACAGAGCCAGGATTCAAACGCAGGTCTCTTAATTTGCTCTTGATAGGCTGGGTGTACCTTTCCCAGGCCAGCGTTCCCTCCCACTAACCACTACTTCCAGGTATAAATGGTGTCATTTTAGTTCCGTTTCATTTAGTGACAGTCTTTTCCATAAGAAAAAGTCAAGATTATGTGTGTGTGTATATATATACACACATACACTCACACACACAGGCACCTGCCACCACGCCCAGCTAATGTTTTGTATTTTTAGTAGAGACGGGGTTTCACCGTGTTAGCCAGGATGGTCTCGATCTCCTGACCTCGTGATCCACCTGCCTCAGCCTCCCAAAGTGCTGAGATTACAGGCGTGAGCCACTGCGCCCGGCCAGTCAAGTTGTATTTTTTAGAATATGTCTAGAGAAGATTAAATGTTTGGACATTTAGGCCAGCACAGTGGCTCATGCCTATAATCCCAGCACTTTGGGAAGCTGAGGCGGGCGGATCACCCAAGGTCAGGAGTTCGAGACAAGCCTGGCCAACATGGTGAAACCCCATCCCTACTAAAAATAAGATGCAAAAATTAGGCGTGGCGGTGGGCACCTGTAATCCCAGCTACTTGGGAGGCTGAGGCAGGAGAATCACTTGAGCCCGGAAGGTGGAGGTTGCAGTGAGCCAAGATCGTGCCACTGCACTCCAGTCTGGGTGACAGCAAGATTCCATCTCAAAAAAAAAATTGTTTGGACATTTAAACTGAATTTTGGGCTGGTTTAGGGTGTAAACACCTCCATGTGTTAATCCCTGATCCTTTCTTGTCAAGAGAGTTATCTTAAAATGCATTTGTGGCCGGGCACCTGTAATCCCAGCCCTTTGGGAGGCTGAGGTGGATGGATCACCTGAGGTGGGGAGTTCGAGACCAACCTGACCAACATGGAGAAACCCCGTCTCTACCAAAATTACAAAATTAGCCAGGCGTGGTGGCACATGCCGGTAATCCCAGCTACTAGGGAGGCTGAGGCAGGAGAATTGCTTGAACCTGGGAGGCAGAGGTTGCAGTGAGCCGAGATGGCGCCATTGCACTCCAGCCTGGGCAACAAGAGCGAAACTCCATCTCAAAATAAAAAGAAAGAATAAAACGCATGTGTTTATTTGATATTGCAATAGAATCATAGTAGTTGCCTGAGTGCAGTGGCTCATGCTGTGATACCAGCACTTTGGGAGGCCAAGGCTTGAGCCCAGGAGATCAAGACCAGCCTGGGCAACATAGTGAGATTCCCATCTCTACAAAAAAACATGTAATTAGCTAGGTGTGGTGGCATGTGCCTGTAGTCCCAGCTACTCAGGAGGCTGAGGTGGGAGGATCAGGATCACCTGGGCCCAGGAGGTTGAGGCCACAGTGAGCCATAATTTGCCACTACACTCCAACCTGGGCAACAGCGAGACCCTGTCTAAAAAAAGAAATTACGGGCCGGGCGCGGTGGCTCAAGCCTGTAATCCCAGCACTTTGGGAGGCCGAGGCGGGCGGATCACGAGGTCAGAAGATCGAGACCATCCTGGCTAACACGGTGAAACCCCGTCTCTACTAAAACTACAAAAAAACTAGCCGGGCGAGGTGGCGGGCGCCTGTAGTCCCAGCTACTCAGGAGGCTGAGGCAGGAGAATGGCATGAACCCGGGAGGCGGAGCTTGCAGTGAGCTGAGATCCGGCCACTGCACTCCAGCCTGGGCGACAGAGCGAGACTCCGTCTCAAAAAAAAAAAAAAAAGAAAAAGAAATTACGGTAATGAACATGATGGTGCTCATTGGATTTATAGTGAACTGGGGAGACCAGCATCACCTAATTTCACAAATACGTAAATTATGGTAAGTACTGTGAAGAGAGGACACAGCAAACCTAGCCCAAGTTGGGGGATGGAGGTCAAGGAAGTCTTCTTTGAGGATATGACATTACATCTGAAACCCAAAGGTTGAATAACATGGCCAAGTAAAGTGTGGGGAAGGGGTTACCTTCAGGAAAGCACATGTTTCCAGGCCACTGGGTAGGAAGGAATGTGACTGTATTTAGAGAGTGAGAGAAGAGGCCACAGGATAGGCCCAGACCAGATCATGGAGGGCAGTAATGGGTACAGGGGCATGTCCTTGTAGGAGGCTGGAATGGGAAGATCAAGATCACTTGAGCCCAGGAGGTGGAGGCTGCAGTGAGCTCCCATTTGCCCTGGCCTTGATCCTCAGAGCAAATGGGGGAAGCCTTTGGAAGTTTTTAGTCTGAAGTGATGTCATCACATTTGGATTTTTTTTTTTTTTTTTTTTTTTAATAATCTGTTTTCGGCCGGGCGCGGTGGCTCAAGCCTGTAATCCCAGCACTTTGGGAGGCCGAGACGGGCGGATCACGAGGTCAGGAGATCGAGACCACCCTGGCTAACACGGTGAAACCCCGTCTCTACTAAAAAATACAAAAAACTAGCCGGGCGCGGTGGCGGGCGCCTGTAGTCCCAACTACTCGGGAGGCTGAGGCAGGAGAATGGCGTGAACCCGGGAGGCGGAGCTTGCAGTGAGCTGAGATCCGGCCACTGCACTCCAGCCTGGGCACAGAGCAAGACTCCGTCTCAAAAAAAAAAAAAAAAAAAAAAAATCTGTTTTCGGCCGGGCGCGGTGGCTCAAGCCTGTAATCCCAGCACTTTGGGAGGCCGAGACGGGCGGATCACGAGGTCAGGAGATCGAGACCATCCTGGCCAACACAGTGAAACCCCGTCTCTACTAAAAAATACAAAAAACTAGCCGGGCGAGGTGGCGGCGCCTGTAGTCCCAGCTACTGGGGAGGCTGAGGCGGCAGAATGGCGCAAACCCGGGAGGCGGAGCTTGCAGTGAGCTGAGATCCGGCCACTGCACTCCAGTCTGGGCGACAGCGCGAGACTCCCTCTCAAAAAAAAAAAAATAATAATAATAATAATAATAATAATCTGTTTTCGTTTGGAAGGGGATCTGAGAGCTTGAATCCAAGACCCCTTTTGACAGATCATAGCGCATAGCCAGTCATGGAAATGGATCTGGGACCCAGACCTGTTCAATTCCGTTTCAGCTTCAGGACCACACGCACCCAACGCCAAGGAGAAGCCGAGGCCGTAGTGTTGCCTCCCTATCCCAGTGAGCGCTTTCTCTGCCCCGACTGAAGTGGTTCGCCCACCTCAGTCCTCTCAGAACCTCCTCTGAGTGGGAAGGAAAGGTTCATTCCTGGTGTGAGGGAGAAGCAGAGGGAGTCCTCGGCCTGGTGGGAGAGGAGGAAGAAGGAAGAGGGATAAGTGAGCTGATGTACTTAACCATTTCCCTATTGTTGGGCAGTAAGTTTGAAATCTTCACTACTATAAAAAATTCTCCAATTAATATCTGCGTTTATATTGTCTTGAGAAATTTAGTAAGTTCCTACAGCAGAAGATAAAAATTTGATTCCAAGCGATTTCTTTTTTTTTTTTTTTTTTGAGACGGAGTCTCGCTCTGTCGCCCAGGCTGGAGTGCAGTGGCCGGATCTCAGCTCACTGCAAGCTCCACCTTCCGGGTTCCGGCCATTCTCCTGCCTCAGCCTCCCGAGTAGCTGGGACTACAGGCGCCCGCCACCTCGCCCGGCTAGATTTTTGTATTTTTTAGTAGAGACGGGGTTTCACCGTGTTAGCCAGGATGGTCTTGATCTCCTGACCTCGTGATCCGCCCGTCTCGGCCTCCCAAAGTGCTGGGATTACAGGCTTGAGCCACCGCGCCCGGCCGATTCCAAGCGATTTCAAGTTGTGTTAGATTACACTAATTGAATGAAAAGTACCAGTTTTATCAGTGCCTTCCTAGTCTATAATTTTAATAGTTGTTCATTTAAAGCATTTCCATAATTTGAATTTCCTTGCAAGATAATGAGGATATAATATATGGCTTACTAATTGTTTCTTGTGTCTGCCTCTTTTGATCTTGCCTTCCTACATTTTCCTTCAAAATACGGGTAAAAGGCCAGGTACGGTGGCTCATGCCTGGAATCCCAACACTTTGGGAGGCTGAGGTGGGCGGATCACCTGAGGTTGGGAGTTCGAGATCAGCCTGACCAACATGGAGAGACCCTGTCTCTGTTAAAAATGCAAAATTAGCCGGGCGTGGTTGTACATGCCTGTAATCCCAGCTACTCAGGAGGCTGAGGCAGGAGAATTGCTTGAACCCGGGAGGCAGAGGTTGCAGTGAGCCATTGCACTCCGGCCTTGGCAACAAGAGCAGAACTCCATCTCAAAAAAAAAAAAAAAATAGAATACGGGTAAAAATGGGCCGGGCACAGTGGCTCTCGCTTGTAATCCCAGCACTTTGGGAGGCCAAGGTGGGTGGATCACAAGGGCAGGAATTTGAGACCAGCCTGACCAACATGGTGAAACTCCATCTCTATTAAAAATACAAAAAAAATTAGCCAGGCGTGGTGGCGCACACCTGTAATCCCAGCTACTCAGGAGGCTGAGGCAGAAGAATCACTTGGACCTGGGAGGTGGAGGCTGCAGTGAGCCGAGATCGTGCCACTGCACTCCAGCCTGGGCTACAGAGCAAGACTCCGTCTCAAAAAATATATATATACACTATATATTACATATTTTATATATACTATGTTATATATAGTATATACACTTTATATATATATATACACATACAGGTAAACGTGAAGCCATGAGGGGAAGAAAGTCAGGACACATTTGAAATTGATACCATTTATTGTTTTATGACCAAATAAGAGTGTCAGAGAATACATATATTGGGCAGGTGCCAGAAAGTGTCTGCCATCTCCCCCACTCATTCTATGTACTGGCCTAAGGGCAAACAGCTACAGGAAGGTGGTGTCTTTAGGAGAGAGAGTTCTTGGATCCACTGGGGAGGATGCTCTGAGGGAAGCTGCGGCACTTGGAGAGGAGAGTGGGGTGGAACCAAATGGAGCCCTTCTCCAGACATGCGCGATGCCGTTCCAAGTGAGGTAATCTAGGAGCTCTACGGGGCACTGCGGTCCTTAGCTGAGGTGCTCAAGGACTCCAGAAGGAAGTCATGTTCCCCACTTAGAACCCGTTCCCACGGTTGTAGCCAGGTTGAAGCCAGCCCCGGAGACAGGAAGAACTGACGGCAGGGGGTGGGGAAAAAGACAGCCATGATGGGTCTGTCCTGATGACCCCAGCATCAGCCGTGGAGGTCACTTTGCTCTTTCATGGCTGGTCCCCGTGATGTGACATCGATAGCACCCAGTGTACAAATTTCCCGTTGGACAGCATCATGGCGTTCCCAAAGGCCTGGGATTGCTCGGTGCTAGACGGCTGGGTTTAGGATGGGGCCTGAACATAAGCAGAGGCAATTCACGTGCTCCTGGAATATCAGAACAGAAAGGAGCTCCAGAGGCTGGCACTCTCATCTCCCAGTGAGGCAACCAGTGCCCAGGGAGAAGGGCTTTCCCAAGTCTGAAAGGAGCTCCAGTTCCTGCTTCACTTCTCCCCATTTAAAAGCCAGTTTCCATCAGATTAATGAGCCTCCCACTCTTGCACCAAGATTATGCAGAAAAATGGTGGGAGCTGGGGGCTGGGCAAAAAGCAAGGAAACTGGAAGAGTGTGACACTGTCTGGAAGCTGTCACGGGATCTCTGGCTTTTCTGAGCATGGGGGCCCTGATAGGCAGTCAGGAGGTCACTGGAAGGCTTGGCCGGCCTTGAAGAAACAATGAGGGTAAGTCCTCTAAGGAAGCAAAGACTAAAGGGGCAACCCTCACAGCTAAAGACAGTCAACTTGATTAGACAAACGCCTCGCCAAACCTGGCTCCTGTCTGCCGCCTTCACCCAGCTTCTCCGTTGCTCCTTCCCACGTCAAAGCGTCTCCACACCTGCGCTTCCCTTACCTGGAATGCTTCCCCGTCACCTAGTTAGGCTGCTATAACCTTTCAGATTTCAACCCACAGGTCGCTTCCTTGGGGAGACTTTATCTGGCTACTCCTCATTCACCTCTCCAACAGCCCATTCCGCCTGCAATGACAGGCGTGATCATTTGATAACGCCCACTAGACTGGACACCCTCGAGGGCAGGGATCATGTTTGTCTTGCTCATCCCTGTCTCAGCAGCGTCTGGTCCAACACCTGACACGTCACAGGGACTCCATAAACATTTCCTGGCTAAAGGAATGACTAACTGTAGGAAGACATTTTCTGTTTTTTTTTTTTGGAGACGGAGTCTTGCTCTGTCGCCCAGGCTGGAGTGCAGTGGCACAATCTTGGCTCGCTACAACCTCCGCCTCCCAGGTTCAAGCCATTCTCCTGTTCAACCTCCCAAGTAGCTGAGACTACAGGTGCATGCCGCCACACCCAGCTAATTTTTTGTATTTTAGTAGAGACAGGATTTCACCATGTTGCCCAGGCTGTTCTTGAACTCCTGAACTCGGGCAATCCGCCCGCCTCGACCTCCCACAGTGCTAGGATTACAGGCATGAGCCACGGCGCCCGGCTAGGAAGACATTTTCGTTGCGATATGAAACAAACAGTACGACTATCCTCAGGTTCTGTGGCTTCTGCCAGCCGTTTCTAAGTCTGGTTAAAATCAGCAGCCATGACCCCTGCCTTTTTTGCTTCCTCCAAAACCGAAAAGTCACGAAGTTATAAAGTGCAAGGCTTTGCTTCAGTGAGGAAGTGACACACCTGAGTGGATCACCTGGATCTTCACTTTCTTTCTTTTTTTTTTTTTTCAAGACAAGAGTCTCACTCTGTCACCCCAGGCTGGAGTGCAGTGGCGTGATCTCAGCTCCCTGCAACCTCTGCCTCCCAGGTTCAAGTGATTCTCCTGCCTTAGCCTCCCAAGTAGCTGGGATGACAGGCACCTGCCACCACACCCAGCTAATTTTTGTATTTTTGGTAGAGACGGGGTTTCACCATGTTGGCCAGGCTGGTCTCGAACTCCTGACCTCAGGTGATCCACCCGCCTCGGCCTCCCAAAGCCACCGGGCCCGGCCTCGATCTTTACTTTCTAATCAGAGAGCAGTACAGGCTTGTTGCAGGTTCCCTTCCCAGACAACCCAAAGTGAGGAAGTTCCTTGCTCTGGGAGAGTTTCTGTTCTGGAGACCACGTCCCTGGGTCCCAGGAACAGCGTCACTGACACCTGCCAGGCCCCTTCTCTCCAAAGCCTCAGTGGAGGGATGCTCTCACCCCCCCCTTTCTGTGTGCAGAGAGAACCCCTCCAAAGAGGGTGCTTCCAGGGAGCCGCCAGACAGCATTGGGTCTGGTTAAGTCAGGAAAGCGCTGGGGACTTTTCTGCCGGGAGGCTCAGGCAGTGATGAGGGTTGAGCTCCAGGTTTCTCACTTTGGGTTTACAAGGAGACGACTCACAGACAACGGGGCAGGAGAAGAGGTCTAGTCAGCTCCCAAGCCCAACACTGAAACGTACTTCATGTCCGTTTTTGACGGGGGAGACTCAGTCTTAAGCGCCAGCATCAGAAGTTCATTACCTGAGTGGATGTGTAAGAAACCAAGCAGGTTCTCAGCAAAATCAGGGAGCCTCTTGCATTAGCAACACTGGCTGCCTCTGGGGCACGGGGAGGACGGAGGGTTGCTTCTCACCGACTATTCTTTTGCACCTTTGAAACTTTGAATCATAAGTGTTACCTAGTCAAAATATTTTAACTTAAATCAGCTGAGCATACTGCTACTTTCAGGGTGGGGGAGGAAGCCTTTTGGTCTCTTGATAGCATGCCTATAAGTCTGACCTAGAAACTGGCTCCATCCACCAAAGCTGGCCTTTTTTCCCTCAGAACCAGGGCTTCTCAAATGTCACTGTGCACGCAAACGACCTTGGAATCTTGTTGAAAAGCAGGTTCCGATTTGGGTGCGGGGGGTGCTGGGACCGGCATTTCTAGCAGGCTCCAGTCCCTGGACCCCACTTTAAATAGTAAGGCTTGGCCGGGCGTGGTGGCTCACGCATGTAATCCCAGCACTTTGGGAGGCCAAGGCTGGCGGATCACCTGAGGTTAGGAGTTTGAGACCAGCCTGGCCAACGTGGTGAAACCCCATCTCTACTAACACTACAAAAATTAGCCGGGCGTGGTGGTGGGCATCTGTAATCCCAGCTACTTGGGAGGCTGAAACAGGAGAATTGATTGAACCTGGGAGGCAGAGGTTGCAGTGAGCCGAGATCACAACACTGCACTCCAGCCTGGGCGAGACAGCAAGACTCTCTCTCAAATAAATAAATAAAAAGCAAGGCTCTACAGCGATGGAGGGAGAGAGCAGCAAGTGGGTGTGGCACGGGACAGGTGGGGACGGCGGGAGGGGAATGAGGGCCTCCCTAACTCAGCCCGTCTACACCTGCTGAGTGGCGCCATCCTTGATCTCATTAGCAGTTCAGGCCCAGCCTCTGGGGAGGGCTGGGGAGAGGGCAGGAGCTCGTCAGGGCCAAGGCACCTGCATCTCCCATCTGGGCAAGTCCGTATTCCCCGAGCTTCCCAAGGCTGGCGGAGTCGGGTGGAGCAGAGGCCTCCCTGCCTCCCCTTCCCCGTCTTACCTAGACTGCCCCGGAGCTGGCTTCTCCCCCTAAGAGCCAGCTGCCTCCTCACTGCTCCAGTCCTTTCCTGGTTGCCTCCATGGCCACCTTTAAATTTTGTCCTTGGGGCAAAGCCCAAATGTCCCCTTGGGTGTTGTCCAAGAGCTTTCTCCCAGCGACTACCGTTCCCGGCAGAGATTTCTGAAACTCTGCTAGAGGCTAGTGGAGGGCCAGCTGGAGTGGCTGGGCCTGGCTGTGACGTCTCTGTTGGCTTTGGAGGAATTACAGGCGTGCCCCTCTCCCTGAGGGCAGGCCAGTGTCTCGTTTAAGCACCTCTTGGGCGGGCCCAGCACACAGCATGCGTCAAGTCGTGTTTACTGCACGTATGAATGAGTGAAGGTGCAGCCAGGTTCAGGGACAATCCGAACATTCCACTTCCACTCAGGGCCCTGGCCTGCCCCTTTCCCTGGACTCCAGGGACTCCTCTTCTAGGTCTGAACCCCTCTGACCATCAGGCGGCTCCCCTCCTCACTCAACGAAAAGCTTGAAGCAAGATCCCAAAGTGCAGGAGAGATGACTGCGCCTGGAAGCCCCTGTCTCATGCAGGCACAGACTCCTCTTCCCAGTTCAGAGCTGCGGGTGGTTCCGGCCCCAACGTCTTCAGCGACGCTGCTGGTAGCCAACAGCCCTGGCTACGTCTCCATTGTCTGCAGCTGCTCCAAATTCGCCTGTGCATTCTGCAAATGGCCAGACCTGTGTGTGGGCGGGAAGGGGCGCACAGGGCAGAGAGGACTGTCGGGAGCCGGTGGGTAGGCCAGCCTCACCAGAGGCAGCACCGCTCCGCTCCGGGCAGCATCGCAGGCAGGCAGAGCATTCAGAGACAGTGCAGTCCGCCAGGGTTCCTGCGGAAGCCCAGCATGCATAGATGCTCAGGCAGAAGCCTCTGGAGTTGCCCCCGCAAGGAGCAGCAGCAATTGCAGTGGCAGCTGGAGCGTGGGCCTGTGAGTCCGGAGCCTCCCACAGCCGCAGCGAGGCTCAGCCAAGACGAACCAGGCAGTCGGGCTTCCCACTTGCTCAGAATAGGAGCTCAAGTGAGCGCCCAGAAAGTAAGAGTCAACTCAGGGAGCACAGGAGGGCTGCCATGCTCTGGGCCTACCCCATACGGACCCCTAACCTCCAGCCTCCTTGCCCCACTGCTGCAACCCCTGCCTCTCTCTCTCCTCACTCTTCTCCAGCCCAGTCTATTTCTCTTTTTTTTTTTTTTTTGAGACAGAGTCTCGCTCTGTCACCCAGGCTGGGATCTCAGCTCACTGCAAGCTCCGCCTCCCGGGTTCACGCCATTCTCCTGCCTCAGCCTCCCGAGTAGCTGGGACTATAGGCGCCCGCCACTGCGCCCAGCTACATTTTTGTATTTTTAGTAGAGACGGGGTTTCACTGTGTTAGCCAGGATGGTCTTGATCTCCTGACCTCATGATCCACCTGTCTCGGCCTCCCAAAGTGCTGGGATTACAGGCTTGAGCCACCGCGCCCGGCCCAGCCCAGTCTATTTCTTACTCCTTCCCTGCCCGGGCCCAGCTCCCAGCTGAACGCTGCCAATTCCTGAACCAGCAAGGAACAAAAGCTGGGCCAGGGGAAAGGCCACCCAGGTCAGTGAGTACCTGGGATGTGGTTTACAAGAGTCACAGAACCCCAGTCTGACTGAGCAGGAGGTGTCCGGCCCCCAGTGGTAGGGAAAAAAGGGAAAACAAGGCACAGAAAGGGCCAGGCACCTGCTCACTGCACAGGCACTCCGCAAGGCAGACGCAGAGGAGGCCCGAGACAGGCCCCCCACCCAGCCAGACGCCCTCCCCACGCAGGCTGAGCCTCGTCTGCAGGGAAGCCAGCATCCTCAGGAGGCGCAGCCCAAGGACCCCCCGGCAGCACGGCCAGCACCCTCCCGAGGCCGGGGCAGCCCCAGAATCGCACATAGGAGAGCGGCTGGGGGGTCATCTGAGCACAGAGACGTTCGGCGAAGACAGAGTAACTTAGGAGAACTGCATCCTACAGACACTGCTGGGATTCAAATCCCAGCACTGCCATTCACCAGCTGTGTGACTTGAGCAAATCACTGAGACTTTCTGTGCCTCAGTTTCCTCATTTGTAAAATGGGGAAGATCAGTGTCTACCTCATTCAGTTGCTTAAATGACTTAACAAATACAAGGAGTACAGAGGGGTTCTGGGCAGAGAGTGAGTGCTGTGTAACGGGGCACTGTTATCATCTGAGTGCTGGCATGGCACAGCCCGCACCCCTGGCCAGCCAGGGACTCGGGAGCTAAGGGGGACCTTGGGGGCTAAAGCACCAGCAGCCCCTCCCACAGCCTCACCCTGCGTCCTCCACCCTGCATCCTCCACCCTGCATCCTCCACCCTGTTTCCACCACCCTGTGTCCTCCACTCCGCTTCCTCCACCCCACTTCTTCCACCCCTCGTCCTCCTCCCTGCGTCCTCCACCCCACTTCCTCCACCCCGCGCCCTCCACCCTGCTTCCTCCACCCCGTTTCTTCCACCCTGTGTCCTCCTCCCTGCGTCCTCCACCCGGCTTGCTCCACCCGGCTTCCTCCACCCTGCGTCCTCCACCCCTCTTCATCCACCCTGTGTCCTCCACCCTGCATCCTCCACCCGGCTTCCTCCACCCCGCGCTGTCCTCCCTGCGTCCTCCACCCCACTTCCTCCACCCTGCGCCCTCCACCCCACTTCCTCCACCCTGCGTCCTCCACCCTGCTTCCTCCACCCCGTTTCTTCCACCCTGTGTCCTCCACCCTGCAGGCTGTCACCCTGCATCCTCCACCCCGCATCCTCCTCCCTGCTTCCTCCACCCAGCTTCCTCCACCCAGCTTCCTCCACCCTGTATCCTCCACTCCGCTTCCTCCACCCCACTTCTTCCACCCCGCGCCCTCCACCCGGCTTCCTCCACCCTGCGCCCTCCACCCGGCTTCCTCCTCCCTGCATCCTCCACCCCGCATCCTCCACCCGGCTTCCTCCACCCTGTGTCCTCCACTCCACTTCCTCCACCCCACTTCTTCTACCCCTCGTCCTCCTCCCTGCGTCCTCCACCCTGCTTCCTCCACCCGGCTTCCTCCACCCGGCTTCCTCCACCCCGCTTCCTCCTCCCTGCGTCCTCCACCCGGCTTGCTCCACCCCGCTTCCTCCACCCTGCGTCCTCCACTCCACTTCCTCCACCCTGTGTCCTCCACCCGGCTTGCTCCACCCCGCTTCCTCCACCCTGCGTCCTCCACCCCGCTTCCTCCATCCTGCGTCCTCCACTCCACTTCCTCTACCCCGCTTCCTCCACCCTGTGTCCTCCACCCCGCTTCCTCCACCCTGCGTCCTCCACTCCACTTCCTCCACCCTGCTTCCTCCACCCTGCGTCCTCCACTCCGCTTCCTCCACCCTGCGTCCTCCACTCCACTTCCTCCACCCTGCGTCCTCCACTCCGCTTCCTCCACCCTGCGTCCTCCACTCCACTTCCTCCACCCTGCTTCCTCCACTCCGCTTCCTCCACCCTGCGTCCTCCACTCCACTTCCTCCACCCTGCTTCCTCCACCCTGCGTCCTCCACTCCGCTTCCTCCACCCTGCGTCCTCCACTCCGCTTCCTCCACCCTGCGTCCTCCACTCCACTTCCTCCACCCTGCTTCCTCCACCCTGCGTCCTCCACTCCGCTTCCTCCACCCTGCGTCCTCCACTCCACTTCCTCCACCCTGCTTCCTCCACCCTGCGTCCTCCACTCCGCTTCCTCCACCCTGCGTCCTCCACTCCGCTTCCTCCACCCTGCGTCCTCCACTCCACTTCCTCCACCCTGCTTCCTCCACCCTGCGTCCTCCACTCCGCTTCCTCCACCCTGCGTCCTCCACTCCGCTTCCTCCACCCTGCGTCCTCCACTCTGCTTCCTCCACCCTGCGTCCTCCACTCCACTTCCTCCACCCTGCTTCCTCCACCCTGCGTCCTCCACTCCGCTTCCTCCACCCTGCGTCCTCCACTCCACTTCCTCCACCCTGCGTCCTCCACTCCGCTTCCTCCACCCTGTTTCTTCCACCCCTCGTCCTCCTCCCTGCATCCTCCACCCTACCTCCTCCACCCTGCTTCCTCCAGCAGCACAGTCAGGACTGTGGTTGGGGTTCAGCCTTCGGCCTGGGTCAGGGCACACCCTATAACCCAGGGCTGGGGTTCAGGCCACAGCTGGAGTGCAGCAAGGTGAATGACACAGGCAGACCCGACACCCACTGTCCCAGGCTGTGGGGGCACTAAGGTGTCTGCCCCAACTCCCATTCTGATCCCCGCTTCTCCAGAAAGCCTTCCTCAAAGGCCGAAGCCACAGCCCCTTCCCCTTCCCGTCCACCCACAGTCATCGGGGTTCCCCACCCATGCTGTGCTCTGCCGCTCTGAACACACACACCCCACCGAACCCAGGGCCCGGGAAACTCCGGAAACAGCCTCTGCACAGAAGAAAACATCTGCTTTCCAGCCGGGCGCAGTGGCTCAGGCCTGTAATCCCAGTAGTTTGGGAGGCCGAGGTAGGTGGATCATCTGAAGTCAGGAGTTCGAGACCAGCCTGACCAACATGGTGAAACCCCATCTCTACTAAAAATACAAAATTAGCCTGGCGTGGTGGTGCATGTTTCTAATCCCAGCTACTCAGGAGGCCGAGGCAGGAGAATCGCTTGAACCCGGGAGGCGGAGGTTGCAGTGAGCCGAGATGCTGCCATTGCATTCCAGCCTGGGCGACTGAGTGAAACTTGGTCTCAAAAAAAAAAAAAAAAAAAAAAAAAAGCCATCCACTTTCCTTTCCTTTACTACTCCAGCTTCCCTCAGCCCCGGCCCACCAGCATCACCAAGTCCAAGAATCCCAAAACAAAAGTGCTGCAGACACCCATTCGATTCGTAGACCAGCTCTCTCATCTCCCAGATAGAGAAACCAAGGCCCAAGGAGGCCTGGGACTTGTCCGGAGTCAGACGGAGCCTGTGAACTCCATCTCCCACCCCGTGGCCCACAGCGCCCTCTCCTCCCACTGCTGCCGAGGCCGAATCCGGTTCTGTAGAGCATGTACTCAGAACACTGCTCCTCCCCGGGCCCTCCAGCCCCTGCCTCCCACCCCAGCCGTCAATATTCACATCGGGGTAAAGGTGCAAAGCCAGGGGGGCGCTCCACAGGCCTGCACTTGGACCGCGGCCTGAAAGCAGAACTGACCTTACTTCCTCGTATTTCCTGTCGCGGTAAAACTCTCTCTTTTTGATGAGGTAGATGAGTACCAGGTCGCAGAAGAAAGCCCCCTGCAAAAGAGGGTGTCTGATCAGAATGCTAGACCTCCGAGAGCACTGCTCATTTGGGGCCCCTTGTTGTTCGATCCTGCAACAGCCCCTAAGGGAGGCCTCACTGTCCCCATTTAACAGATAAGGAAACTGGGCTCAGGAAGGGGCACCCTTGTCCGAGACCTCAGAGCCGGTCCGTGGTGGAGCCCAAGCTGGACCGGAGCTTCCCCGGATCCCACAGGCCAGGCGCTCCCCGACCCCGCACCACCCGGACCCCGTCCAATCGTTCCTTCAACACGTTTGCTGGGCACCCAGCAGATGCCAGGGCCTGCACCGAGGCACAGGGAGGATCTGGACAAGAGAGGCTTCCTGGGGACTCTCCCTCTGGTGCTGGAGACAGGCGTGTCGATGACGACCCAGACGGGACTTGACTCAGCCTGGGGAGGGTCCCTATTCAGCCCTTAAGGACTAAAGAGGAGTTGATACAAGACGCAGAGGCGGAAGGACATTCGAGGGGGGAGGAACAAATGCCGCGGGGCCTGTGCGGGAAGAGGGAGAGGCACGTCTGGAGAGGTGGATGGGGACCAGCCTGCTAGGCTTCTTAGAATGTTTCCGAGGCATTGATCCTCATCCTTTAGGTGAGGCGGAGGCACCACAGCCCGAATTTCGGCATTTAGAAAGATCCCTGTGGTAGTGTGAGATGGGCTGGAAGGGTTCTAACCAGCAAGGACACTACGATGCTGGCCAAAGAAAGATGACGGGTACCAGGTGCAGTGAGTCACGCCTGTGATCCCAGCGCTTTGGGAGGCCTAGGCGGGCGGATCACCTGAGGCCAGGAGTTTGAGACCAGCCTGGTCAACATGGTGAAACCCCATCTCGACTAAAAATACAAAAACGAGCTGGGCGTGGTGGCAGGTGCCTGTAATCCCAGCTACTCGGGAGGCTGAGGCAGGAGAATCGCTTGAACTCGGGAGGTGGAGGTTGCAGTGAGCCGAGATCGCACCATTGCACTCCAGCCTGGGCAACAAGAGCGAAACTCCATCTCAAAAAAGACAAAAACAAACAAACAAACAAACAAAAAGGAAGATGATGAGGTGGACGACCCCAGCTCAGCCCCTCGAACCCAAAACGTGCCCTTAGGACCAGAGCGGGTCATGCAATTGCCCCTGTCCTCCAGCAGAGGGCGACTCCACCCACAGCACAAGGCGGGGTTGGGGTCTGAATGACGGGGGAGGGTGGAGGTGGGAAGGGTCGGTGGAGGGGCCAGCAAGGAATCCTGGCCCCCGGACCCTGGGTGCTGCACATCCATCCCCCAGATGCCAAAAATGTTGCTTACTAATTCCCTGCTCCCCAGAGACCAACCCCAAACCTAACCTTGACCACTACCTCTTTCTGCACCATTACCTCCAGTTCACAGGTCTGTCCTCAGAGGATGCTCCGACTTAACTCACCAGAAGGTGATGACTGGGCTGGCCGCGGTGGCTCACGCCTGTAAGCCCAGCACTGGGAGGCTGGGGTGGGCGGATCACCTGAGGTCAGGAGTTCAAGACCAGCCTGGCCAACATGGTGAAACCCCGTCTCTACAAAAATACAAAAATTAGCCAGGTGTGGTGGCGCGTGCCTGTAATCCCAGCTACTCAGAAGACTGAGGCAGAAGAATTGCTTAAGCCTGGGAGGCAGAGGCTGCAGTGAGTCAAGATCGTGCCATTGCACTCCAGCCTGGGCAACAGAGCGAGACTCCATCTCAAAAAAAAAAAAAAAAAAGAAAAAGAGAAGCGATGGCTGAAGGTGGGCCTCCCTCTAAGAAAGCAACAGGCGCAAACATCTGGGACCCTCCCAGCGACTGTCTGCAGCTAGGGATCCATGTGGGGCTCACTTTTCTTGACCCCCTCCCAGAAGCGTGGTCTCTTTTGAGTCCTGGTGCAGGACACAATTTTCCCGGCCTCAACAAAAGTCACCCCGGGTCCCGATGGACTCCTCCAGTGGGGTTGTCTTGCGTGCGCCGGCAGAGGAACGAGGGAAGGAACGAGGGAAGAGGCCGCCGGAAACCTGGGACAGGGACCTGCTGGGATAGCCACCAGCCACCCACTGACCATTCCCATGGCTTTCAAAAACTCCAGAAGACCAAGGGGCAGCGCACACTCAGGACGCCTTTCCCTGCCCTCAGGACCAAGGGGCAGCGCAGACTCGGGACGCCGTTCCCTGCCCTCAGGACCAAGGGGCAGCACAGACTCGGGACGCCGTTCCCTGCCCTCAGGACCAAGGGGCAGCGCAGACTCGGGACGCCGTTCCCTGCCCTCAGCGCCTGCGCCTCCTCCCCTGCGAGCCCCTCTCGGCCCCACTGAAGGGCCACCTCCAAGGAAGAGTCGCAGGGCCGTCTTCCCTGCCTCTCAGCCTTTCAGTCGGGTGGTTCTCAGCCAGCTGGTATTCTGCCCGTCACAACTGCAGGGGAGGGTGCCCCTGACATTTACTGGGTAGAAACCGGGAACGCTCTTAAACATCCTACAACGGGCCGGGTGAGGTGGCTCACGCCTGTAATCCCAGCACTTTGGGAGGCCAATGCCGGAGGATTGCCTGAGCCCAGGGGTTCAAGATCAGCCTGGCCAACATAGTGAGACCCCATTTCTATAAAAAATTTAAAAATTAGCCACGCGTGGTGGTGCACCTGCAGCCCTGGCTACTGGGGAGGCTGAGGCGGGAGGATCACTTGAGCCCAGGAATTCAAGACTGCAGTGAGCCATGATCATGCCACTGCACTCCAGCCTGGGTAACAGAGCAAGACCCTGTCTCTGAAATCAACATCCTCAGGGTCTGGGAAAATACATATTATCAGACTGGAAAAGTGTGAAATATGAAATAGAAAATAAAACAAAAACATCCTACAACACCCAGGACAGCCCTCTGCGCATTGTAGAATGTTTAACGGCACGTCAGAGGATGTGTGTAAGACCACAGCAACCCAATTATCCAACCCAAAAAGTCAGCAGCACTCAGGCTAAGAAACTGTCTGCAGCCTAATCCTGCCTTTTTTTTTTTTTTTTTTTTTTTTTTTTTTTTTTTTTTTGAGACAGAGTTTTGCTCTCGTTGTCCAGGCTAGAGTGCAGTGGTGTGATCTGGACTGACCGCAACCTCTACCTCCCGGGTTCAAGCGATTCTCCTGCCTCAGCCTCCTGATTAGCTGAGATTAAAGGCGCCTGCCACCACGCCTGGCTAATTTTTGTATTTTTAGTAGAGACGGGGTTTCTCCATGTTGGTCAGGGTGGTCTTGAACTCCCAACCTCAGGTGATCCACCCGCCTCAGCCTCCCAAAGTGTTGGGATTACAGGTGTGAGCCCCTGCGCCCGGCCTAATCCTGCCCTCTTTTAGCAGAAGTAGAGATGAAGACTAGAAGTTCAGGGACTCACCTGGGATCCCAGGAATATCCCAGCCACGCCTTGGCTGGGGACTGACTCAAACCCACCCACAGCTGCAGAGCTGCCGGCACATGCCTCCCTGGCTCTGGAAAGAGACTCCGGCTGTCACTGCTACCTGGGGACAGCCGGCAGAGCGCAAAATCCCAGAAAGCCCTCTTTTCCCACGCCCATTCTGATCTTGCCAGCTCTGGTTCTTTCTGGGGGCACTGGGACACGTTCCTCCTGAAGTGCAGCTGCCAGGCGAGAGGGTGGGAAGCGGGTAGGGAGGGGAGGTACTCACAGCGCCCATGAGTGCCACCCCAGAGCCCACGTTGATGATGGTGGGGATGATACTGAACTTCCCTGCCTGGAAGACACAGACAAGGCGAGTGAGCGAGGCAGGGTGGACAGTGGGGCCTCCAGGGACCCTCCCAACGTACCCCGCCCCCCCCCGCCCCCTCCTGCCCAGCCTCAGAACAGAGGGGCCCCCAGGGACCCTCCCAACATCCCCCACCCCCCACCACCCAGCCTCAGAACAGGAGAATGCACAGTGGGGCCCCCAGGGACCCTCCCAACATCCCCCACCCCCCACCACCCAGCCTCAGAACAGGAGAAGGCACAGTGGGGGCCCCCAGGGACTCTCCCAACGTCCCCCATGCCCCAGCCTCAGAACAGGAGAAGGCACACACACCTTGCCGTTCACCATCACGTCGAAGCGGATCCCGTAGGCTTTCATCAGGGTGCGGAACTCCACCCCGGCCGCGTCTCGGTAATATCTGGCAAATCTGAGGGAGGCAGGAGCCCGGGGAGGCCTCAGCCTGCCTGGCCTTCCCTCTTTTGGCAGCACCGATGTGGCTGCTCTGGGGACTTAGAAGGACTCCCGGGACCCTGACTCTGAGCAGCCCCAGGAGCGGCTTGCAGACCCTCTCACCGAGCCAAAAACAAAGACGCATCCAACTCTTTGAAATCCCTGCCAGACATTCCCTGAGGAGCAAGGGCCTCCCCGCCCACTCTGAGCAAGCCCTGGGTCGCCGAGGCGCGGACGGAACGGATGCAGCAGAGGCAGTAAGACTCGGCTTCACCAAGAGAACAGGCAAAGGGGTGCTCTCCTCTCCCGGGGCACCTCCAGCTTTGGTCGCTGGCCGCTCTGCTGGGGTCCACACCTCTCCTCGGTCATCTGTCCCTGCACCTCCCGCTCTGACGCCCACCCCAGGAAGGGGTCTCATGGTGCCGGCACCCAGAGAAGTGCCACTGATCATGGCCAGGTCACAAGGGGGCACAGGCAGCGGTTACCTGAAGTTGTACCCAGAGGAGGCAGACTTTGAAAGCTTATTGTCCAGACGGCTAAAAGAATAGTGAGGGTGGCACTCAGAGGCAGCCTTGTCGAGATCACAGTTCCATTCAATATTAATTCCTATCACACCACCCTTGATAAAAGAGAGACTACGGTCAGCACACAGAGCTTTCCGGAGACCGACAGCATCCCAGGCCAGCCCTTCACCGGCACTGGACAATAGGAGGAGGTGCTCAGGCACGAGGTCAGCTCCTCGAGACCACCCTTTGGGAGGCTTAGTCCCCCCATGGAGCGGCTGAGAACACTGCATCGCCCCAGCCCCAGGGCTGCCTCCCTCATTCTTCAGGGAGAAGGAAGCCACCCAGGGTGGGCATCTCCTCTGGACAGGCACTTCACACTCCAGCCAGGGTGTGCCAAAGGAGCTCCTTCTGCCTCACCTGCAGCTGGTGCCTCAAGGACTCAGAACTGCACAGCAGGTGCCAGGGCTGGCTCTCACTGAGTGCCCGTGGTCTGAGTGCTGCGACAGCCTGCCTGTGTGCCACAGCCAATTCTGAAAACAATGAGTCCCTGGGGGCAGGTGACTTTGCAGAGCCACCCTTGCCCCACGAGTCCGTCCACACGTCCACACCCTCCTCCTCTACACTCTCCTCCTCGAAGAGCCAGTCCCAGCGCCCCCAAGCCCTCAGGGAGGGCTCCCTTCATGCACCCCACCCACCTCCAGAGCTATATCCTGGAAGTCGCTCCCAGCCCAGCGGATCACGGAGCCCAGTCGGAAGATGGGGCAGTAGTGGTTCTTGGGGCCAAAGTGGCAGGATTTCAGGAAAGATCTGTCCTTGACGTCCACCACATTGCTCCTGAGTGGAGGCCACAGGCAGCCGAGAAATGAGGTAAGACTTAATATTCCCGGGCCTGGCCAGGAGTCACTCCATCCCTCACCAACCTGAGTCCTGACAGCTCCCTGCAGCAGCACCCTACTTAACAGCAGGGGGAAGGGGCGCCCCAGTGTCACCCACCGTTTATTCACATGCAGACATCACACACACACACACACGCACACACACATGCACACACACACATACACCCCAGGCACAGACCCAAGGAGGGCCAGCCTAGGCCCCTCATGGACCAAGGCCCACCCCTGGCCCCCAGTAGCCAAGCCCACATACTTGGAGAAGTTGAATTTGGGGAAACGGATGTGGTTCTTTATGAAAATGGTGAAGTCTTCGGCCTCCTTCAGGACTGGCTCCCTGAAAACCAACCCAGAACAGCCTGTCCAGGAGGCCCCACCCCTTGGCCCCTTCCCCAGGCCTGGGCCAGCGTGAGGCCTGTTCCTTGGGTCCCCTGGAGCCTCTGCCAAGAACAGTAAATTTGCTCATGCTGGGGAGGTTGTCCGGCCTTGTTGGGACAGCCTGACTTCTCCCTCAGCATGAGGCTCCCAGAGTGGGCAGGACTCCACCCTCAGGCTGGGACCCAGTGCGTGGGGGCCGGGAAACCCCTCAGGGTCCTGAGGCTGCAGCCACTCACACCGGCCTGGAGCTTGTCTCCACCGGGCACCAGGCAAAGATCTCACAGGTGCCTCTGGCCGAGTTCTCTTTCGGCAGGCAGCGGCCAGTCTTCACTCCTGCAGGGGTGGGACAGGATCAATGCCAGGAGCCTCCCACTCCAAGTCCTCCTTCAGCCCCTGGCCGCTCCAGGCCCTCACCATTTCCAGCTGCAACCGCCTCCCCAGGGTGGCAGTCACTGTCCTTGGAGCATGTGCCGTCAGGAATGCCTTCATTCTGCCGGGAGAGAAGGAGCACCTGGATGCGGGGTGGGATCCCCCCAGCTCAGATCCGAGTCCCACTCTGGGAGTTAGAATAGGGGTTCTTCTCTGACCTGGGCCACACACACTTTGAGAACCTGCTTCCTCCCCATATAATTCAGGAACCACACACGGGCGCACTCAACCTCCTGAGACCCTCGGAGTGGACGGACACCCTTGCTTCAGAAGACAGTAGACCCCAACCACGGCCGGTGGCTCTCCCACCCCCACGCCCGGGCCGGGCCCCTCGCCACGTCAAACCTCAGCACAGACGTTCTGCCGCTGGTTGGGGGTCACGATCAGGTTGGTGACCACAAAAAAGACGTTCTCTCCCTAAGGAACCAGAGAGGTACTAAGGAACCTCCTCCCGCCCTCTTAAGGACCACCCCCGCCTTCCCAGCATTACCTGGAAGAGGGTGGTCCCTCTGCCTGGGTACTGGGGATAATGGGGCCACAAAATCGGTGGACTCTGCCCACCTGTTCATGGAGCCCACAGTCCCCGAGTAGATGCCTATTGATATATCTCCTCCAGACTCACAAACCCCCACTGCCCCAGGATCCGGGAGAAGCGGGGGCAGGGCTCAGGCTGCCCTGGCCCTGGCCAATTGTGAACAGGCTGGAGAGCTATTCCCAGAGGCAGTGACTTAGAAGGGGGGTTCTCTGTGCCAGCCCACCTGACTCACAAGGACCTGAAAGTTCTCTGGATCCCATTTGTTCTCAACAGACTCAGAGAGAATAGAGCAGTCGTCCGCGGCGCAGTCAAAGAGGGGTTTGGCTTGGGAGGTAGGATCTGGACAGGGTCGCTCTCTGCAAGCCCCGGCAGCTGTCTTGGGCCAAGGGAGATGACGGGTGGGGGTCCCTGGGGGTCCCTGGGTACCCAAGAAGCTTGAGGTGTGACCCACCCGAACCAGGCAGGCCCTGCCAGCCCTCGCCACAGTGCTAGGTGGGGACTCAGACCTGGGCCGGAATGACGTAGTCGGCGACATCCCAGATTCGCTCCCCAAGATCCGAGGTGTTGGTGAAGGCCACGCCCTTGACTTTGGTGATGACAGCACTCTGCAGGGAGGTGTCGATGTCTTGGTAACCCTTCTTTACCAGGAACACCCATCTGTGGGAAGGGACCGGTACGTAAGCATCAGCCACACTGCTGCCTTCAGGGAGCTCCCCCAGGCCCGGGGTCGGGTACGAGTCACAGCAACTCTTACTTGAGGTGGGGCCGGCTCAGAGCTCCACCTGTCCCACCAGCTCCTGGGCAGGGGCCACCTCCCACTGCTGACTAAAACCCAGTCCTGCAAGCAGCAGAGGCGACAAGCAACCCCAGAGATGGGGGCTCTAAAGAGGCAAAGACCACAGTCCACTCAGAGGCCCCAAGTGGACAAGCCTGGGCTGAAACCAGCTCAACCACATACCGGTTTGGTGACCCCAGGCAAGCCAGTTTCCGATACATAACATGGGGTGACAGTGCCTCCCTCTGGGGTTGTGATGATGGTTAGATGAAATGGTGCCTAATCTGAAACCAATCACGATGAGACCTCAAACAAACCCAGACTGAGGGGCACTCTACAAAATAAGAGTACAGGCCAGGCACGGTGGCTCACGCCTGTACTCCCAGCACTTTGGGAGACCAAGGAAGGAGGATCGCTTGAGCCCAGGAGTTTGAGACCAGCCTGGGCAACATAGTGAGACCCCATCTCTATGAAAAATAAAAAAGTAATCTAGGCATGGTGGTACCAGCCTGTTGTCCCAGCTACTCGGGAGGCTGAGGCGGGAGGATCCCTTGAGCCTGGGAGGTCAAGGCTGCAGTGAGCCGTGATTGTGCCACTGCACTCCAGCCCGGGTGACAGAGTGAGACCCAGCCTCAAAAACAACAAAATAATGAAATAAGAGTACAAATCCCATACTTTTTGACACCAAAAACACAAGCAATAAAAGAAAAAGTAGGTAAGTTGGACTTCATAAAAATTTAAAACTTTCATGCATCAAAAAACACTCTCAAAAAAGTGAAAAGACAACCCACAGAATATGAGAGAACACATCTGAAATAATGCATCTGGTAAGGGTTTAGTATCCAGAAGATATTTTAAAACTCTTATAATTTCACAATAAAAAGGCAAACAATCCAGTTTAAAAATGAGCAAAGGAATTGAATAGACATTTCTCAAAAAAAAAAAAAAGATACACAAATGCCCAATTAAGCATATGAAAAGATGCTGAACACCATTGGTCATTAGGGAAATGGAGATCAAAACCACGATAAAACACCACTTCACTTCCACTAGGATGACTGTAATTTTTTAAAAACCCTACAGATAACAGGTGTTGATGAGGTTGTGAAGAAATTAGAACCCCTATACATCACTGATAGGGATGTAAAATGAGGTAGCTATTGTAGAAAACAGTTTAGCAGTTCCTCAAAATGTTAAGGATCGAGTTACCACATGAGCCAGAAAATTCCCAAGAGATTGAGAACACGGGACGGGCGCGGTGGCTCACGCCTGTCATCCCGGCACTTTGGGAGGCTTAGGTGGATCACCTGAGGTCAGGAGTTCGAGACCAGCCTGACCAACATGGTGAAACTCTGTGTCTACTAAAAAAATACAAAACTTAGCCAGGCATGGTGGCGCATGCCTGTAATCCCAGTTAATCCGGAAGCTGAGGCAAGAGAATCTCTTGAACCCGGGAGGCGGAGGTTACAGTGAGCCGAGATCACGCCATTGCACTCCAGCCTGGGCAACAAGAGCAAAATTCCATCTCAAAAAAAAAATAACAATAAAAATTTAAAAATTGAAAACATGTCCACACAAAGAACTTGTACATGCATGTTCTTAGAAGCGTGCTTTTTTTTTTTTTTTTTTGAGACAGCATCTCGCCCTGCCACCCAGGCTGTAGTGCACTGGTGTAAGTAGTTGAGATTACAGGCGCTTGCTACCACATCCAGCTAATTTTTGAATTTTTAGTAGAGACGGGGTTTTACCATGTTGGTCAGGCTAGTCTTGAACTTCCGACCTCAAGTGATCCACCCACCACAGTCTCTCAAAGGGTTGGGGTTACAGGGATAAGCCACCACACCCAGTGGTGTGAAAACCACCCAAATGTCCATTAACTAATGAACGCATGACCACAATGTGGCAGCCCCACACAGCGGGAGAGTATTCAGCCACAAAGAGAAATGGAGAGCTGATAGATGCCACAACATGGGTGAGCCTTGAAAACATCACACTAAGTGAAAGAAGCAAGAAAAAAAAAAAAAAAAAAAAGGCCGCATACTATACAATTTCATTCATACGAAATATCCAGAATAGGCAAATCCATAGAGACAGATTCTCCTGCGTCAGCCTCCCGAGTAGCTGGGATTACAGGCGCCCCTCCCACGCCCAACTAATTTTTTTGTATTTCTAGTAGAGACAGGTTTCTCCATGTTGGCCAGGCTGGTCTCAAACTCCTGACCTCAGGTGATCCACATGCCTCAGCCTCCCAAAGGGCTGGGATTACAGGCATGAGCCACAGCGCCCGGCCACCAATTTCCTAATTTTTTTTTTTTTTTCTGTTTTTTTTTTTGAAACGGAGTCTCACTCTGTCGCCCAGGCGGGAGTGCAGTGGCCGGATCTCAGCTCAGTGCAAGCTCCGCCTCCTGGGTTCACACCATTCTCCTGCCTCAGCCTCCCAAGTAGCTGAGACTACAGGCGCCCGCCACCTCGCCCGGCTAGTTTTTTTGTACTTTTTAGTAGAGACGGGGTTTCACCGTGTTTGCCAGGATGGTCTCGATCTCCTGACCTCGTGATCCGCCCGTCTCGGCCTCCCAAAGTGCTGGGATTACAGGCTTGAGCCACCGCGCCGGCCTAATTTCCTAATTTTCATACTTGTATGTAGTTAAATAATTCCTGTTTTCCCT